>NW_026869160.1:130155-142408 GCF_020745735.1 Hemiscyllium ocellatum | reverse complement strand
CCTTGGGTTGAGTTTCCAAAATGCAAGACTTCACGCATCTATATTAAATTCCATTTGCTATTTCTCAGCCCACTTCCCCACCTGATTAAAGTCCTGCTGCAATTTCTGATAAACTTCCTCACTGATCATGCTCCCACTTATTTTAGTGTCATCTGCAAACTGACTAATCATGCCTTGTACATTCTCAACCAAATCATAGATAACAAACAGCAATGGACCCAGTCTCCAGTCTGACAAGCATCCTTCCACTAAACCCTCTGCTTCCTACCATCAAGCCAACTGTGTATCCAATTGGCCAGTTCCCCAGCATTCCACGTGATGGAACTCTCCAGAGCAGCCTGCCATGTGGAACCTTATCAAAGGCCTTACCGATATCCATAGAGACTATGGTTACTGCTCGGCCGTCATCAACTTTCCTGGTCACTTCATCAACGAACACTAACAAATTTGGGAAGCATGATCTCCCACTCACAAGTCTATGCTGACTGCTCCGAATCAAACCCTGTGTAAGTAATGGGTGCAGTCAATGGTATGCTGTCCTTCATTGTAAGATGATTCAAGTACATAAGTAATGCCATTTTCCTGCTGTTGTAGGACCTTGCTGAGAGCGTGGTTGGGACACTCTCTACGGATTTGATCTCCTTTGTAAGGAATGATCTCCTTACGACAGACTCGCATGATGGTATTGTGAGGATAGCGTGAAGAAGCTGAGTGTTTAATCAGTAGAGCTGTGAGAGACGAAGAAACGGTGATGTTAAACACGAGGAGTGGCAACGATCACTTATTTCCAAAAAAGACATTGGCAGGGTGAGAAATTCCATACTTTACCCAGGATTGATTGGTTTGATTTATTGTCGCGTGTACCTCAGTACAGGAAAACACTTTATTTATGAGCAGTGGAGGAAGATCATAGTGAACATGGCCAGACAGATCATAGGGTGGAAATAGACTTGGACAGACTAAGGCATACAGGTTACACTGAACAGGACGTGCACTAGACAAGATCAACATGAACAAGGTCAGCATTATTTGAACTTAGAGAGTTCATTCATCAGTCTAACGTGACTTTCCTAATAGTTTATACACCTAAATTAACTCTCCCCATGTTATTGTGCAGTCGGCATGTGAACCCGTACTGAACGTCATGTTGCTCACAATCCCCAACAGCAGCCACAATACCTTCCTTCTGAAACAGGTAGCTATTCCTATCAGCTCCCACCCTACATAGAGAACACCAGGCTGTCTTCTAAGAGATGGAAGGTGCCTTCTTGTGATTTCACACAAGACATATGACTTCCCTCCTAACCACTAGAAAACCACGTTAAAGTCCCACGTGTGTATCATGACAGACGGAGCAATGAGGAACAACGTGGAGTAGTCTGTCTGTGCAGCCTCTGCTCCACGTGTTCACCATGTTAGAGCATCAGTTAGGAGACAGCGAGGACTGTTGATGCTGAAGATCAGAGTAGACAGTGGTTTGCTGGAAAAGCACAGCAGGAGGATCGACGTTTCGGGCATAAGTCATTCATCAGGAATCAGTATCAATTACCTCATTCTGCCCCTGTGTAAGTGCATTGAGGTGGGAATGGCCTCCTACTTTTCCTGTGTAAGTGGCTCAAGGGACTGACTGGCTTCTTCCTCGTCTGATTGGACAGGGCCAAGGGCCTGATTGGGTTACCCCTGGTTCCTGGTTCCAGCTCGATGTGCTGACTAGTGTGATGATGCTGCAGCTTTAAGAGGTTATTTTGTTCTGGTTTCTTTTATGATAGAGGTTGAATGACCGTTACCAAGCTGGCTAGTTAAGACCACTTGAGTAAATAACTAGTGAGGCCTTAGGTTTATTTTAATGCAGATGGAATGGGTATGGTCAGCTCTCACCGATTAGGATTTCTGGGTTTTGGTTTCTCAGTAACATCAGAAATTATTGGGGGCTCCACCGAGTTGAAAGCTTTAGTGAATGTCACCTGGCAGCTACTCTCTATGAATTTTCTCTTGGTGATGTTTTTAAATCCTGAATTGGAGAAATACTTGTGTCATTCAGTGTCTGAATATTCCTTTTTTGGCAAAGGCTGTGTCGACGTGATTTTCCATTATTGAAACAGTTCATTAGTAATAGTTCCTAGATCTCTTATTCTGTTAACTTGTCCAATATAATTACATTATTCTAAATTCCTCTTTCTTTGGTTTTATTTTATCTATCGTGTTTAAGAAAATGGTGTTATCCTGCACACCGTGTTGTTTGACCAGTCACATTGCATCTGGAACAGACACTTTACATTTTCTTTAAAATAAGAAAACATTACAGTCCAGGCTACCACCTTCAAATATTGTCGAGGGGCTCTGGTGTGGCCCATCACACTAGAATCCTTCTCTTCCTGAGTAATATGTTGGAGGCACTGAATGGGCTGTCCCTGTTCTTCTCCAATAGTGTCAATGGGCTGAACGACTTCCTCATATTCCTGTGAAACCAGTGTGAGGTGCGGAATGATCTCTTATTTTACTGTGGCAATGTACAGTGTCAGACAGTCCTTTATATGAATTTTACGGACTCTTTAAAAGCACAAGCTTCAATGGAGTCCATGTCTTGCTGCATATGGACACAGTCCAGTTCAGGAGCTGACGGGGCATCAAATTATTCTGAACATTGTGGAATCCTCAGTGACCATCCCCAATTCGGATCTTATGGTGAGGAGGGTGGGGGCGGGGAGACATTGATGAAGCAGCTGAAGATGTTTGTGAAGAGGAAGCTACCCTGAGGATCTCCCACAGAGGTGACCCAGGACTGAGATGATGAACATCTTCCTTTGTGCCATGTTTGATTCCAAACACTGGAGAGTTTTCTCTGATTAAGTTCAGATTTGTTAAACTCCTTGATGTCAACAGAAGCCTTGATATCAGGGCCAGTCATTTTTACCTGACCCATTGTGTCAACCTCTTTTGTTCATATCAATAGGCCATGGTATAGGAGCAGCAAGGGTTTTCTTCAAACAGGTGGGATTGAATGTCAGGGTTTCTCTTCTCAAGAGTGTTCGGGGAGCTCGACGACTGAAAGTATTTGAAGAGGAGGTAGATGGATATTGACCTGGCAGAGAGTTGAGGGCGATGAAGAATTGGGTATGAAAGAGGATTTGAGACCAAGAGCAGATCAGTCATGATCTTAGTGAAGGGCAAGGCAGGTTTGGGGAGTGAACGACCTGACCCTGTGTCTGATGTTCTCCCATCCTGTTATTGGAAAGTTAGTGGGTATAATTTTCATGCATGTTCTGTTATTGAATGTTGCCGTCAGGGAGACCAGAGGATTTTGTGAGCCATCTCTGTGTGAGGTATGGGGGCTGTATTCATAATGAATTTGGGTCTACAACATGACCAACAAATGGAGCACAAGTTTCAGAGAGGGGAAGCTCAGTAAAGAGAGATGAGGGGCCTCTTTCATACCCAGCCTGGGTTTTACAATTACATTTCTCAAATCACCTCAAAGTGTGTGGGACAGTCTTGAAGGGCCGAATGATCTCCTCTGTTTCTGTGCACCAGGTTATAAAAGTAAGTAGCCTCTAAATGCTCCTGCCTAACAGGTTTAATGGGCTGAATGGAACACAGGAGCACGGGATTGAGGGACAGGAGTGAGTCATTAGACACTTTGAGCCTTCTCCACCAGGCACTAAGATTGTGGCTGATCAGGTTGGGGTCTCAGCCCCACTTTCCTGTCTGCATCCCATTATCCATGACTCAGTTCTCTGTCAAATATTTCACTAACGCAACTTTCAATCAATGTGAACATAGAGGCATGATAGACTTCCAGTGAAGAGGATTCTGATTTGAAAGGTACTTTCAGAATTTTTCGTCATCCCTCTTATAGAATCAGAGTCATGCAGAGTAGAAACAGACCCGTTAGTCCAATCTGTTCACTCCGATCAGATATCAAATCTGATTTAGTCTCATTTGCCAGCATTTGGCCAATATCCCTCATCTTTCAGATACCTTTTAAATGTGCGATTGTAACCGCCTTCACCACTTCCTCTGACAGCACTTTCTGTACACACACCACTCTCTGTGTGAAACATTTATCTTCAGGTCCCTTCTAAATTATTCGTCCTCTCCCCTTCAACCTGTGCTTTCCTGTTCTGGGATCCTGGGGAGCAGAACATGGCTGTTCAGAATAACACTCCAGGGGGAAACACCTCAAACTAATCATCCTCTCCCTAAAGCTCAAACCTCCAGTCCTGGGACATCCATGTAAATCTTTTCTGCAGAAAACTGAGTTGTACGCAGTATTCTTAAAGTGGCCTCACCAACATCCTGTACAGATACAACATGCCACCACAACTCCTATACTCAATGCTCTGACTGATTAAGGCAAATGTGCCAAATGTGTTCTGTACCGCACTGTCTGCATTCGACTCCACTTTCAAGGAACAATGTACCTGCAGCCCTATGTCCATTTGTTTCACAACACTCACCAGGCCCTTACCATTAAGTGTATCATTTCTGCTCTGATTTGCCTTCCCAAAATGCGTAACCTCGTATTTATCTAAATTAAACTTTATCTGTCACTCCTTGACCCTTTGTCCCATCTATTTGTGGTCTCGTTGTACTCTGAGATAATCTACTACACCACCTTTCTGATGTAACTTGTAAACTTACTAACTATGGCTCCAATATCCATATCTAAATCCTTTACATAAATGATGAAATGTTTTGTGAACTCAGTATTGATTCTTAAGCACACTGCTGCTCACAAACCTTCAGTCTGAAAAATATCCCTCTTCCTTCAAGCCAATTGTGACGAGCTTCTTCTGTATCCCATGTGACCGAACCTTACTAATCTGCCTACCAATCGGAATATTATGAACACCTTGCTGAGGTCCATATAGACAATATCTACCAAACTGGCTTCATCAATCTTCTTTGTCACCTCTTCATAAAACGCAATCAAATTAATGAGACATGATTTCCCATGCAGAAAGCCACGCTGTCTACCCCGATCAGTCCTTACCTTCCCAAATGTATGTAAATGCTATCCCTCAGAATCCCCTCCAACAACTCACCCACCACCGACATCTGGCTCACCGGTCTATAGTTCCCCGGCTTTTTGGGTCACTGTTTCCTTTTCTAGTCCCACTCCTGCACTGCTCACAACAAATGTTAAATGTAACCAGGTCGGTGATATGGCCGATGATATCGGTCTCAGACTGGGTCAGGGTCAGTTTTAGGAACAAACAGGCTAGTTTCTTTAATCTGCTCAAATAGCACGTTTATGATCCAGAGCAATGTTACTCAAACTATGATGGAATGATGAATGGCAAACTGCTTGGATATTGCTAATAAATATTCGATATTTCCCTTTTTAAAAACACTGACACACACACACACACATTCACAATAAACAAAATCTCTGCAATTTCACATTGAAAGAACCTTGTCCAGATATTATTGGAACTCATGACAAAAGGAAAAATTGACAGATTGTCCAAAATGTGATTCTGCTTTTGAAGATATTGTACTCTCACAGCTGCTAGCAATGGGACTTTATCCTGTGAGAGTTGGATTTGGCTGAATTCCCTTTGCATTAGGCAGTCAGTAGGTTCCAGGTGAGCACAGTGGCTCAGTAGTTCGCACTGTTCCATCACAGCATCAGGGACATGAGTTCAATTCCAGCCTTGGGCGACTATCTGCGTGGAGTTTGCATCTTCTTCCCTTGTCTGCGTGAGCTTCTGATGGGTGCTCCCGTTTCCTCCCATAGCCCAAAGCTGTATAATTCAAGTGGATTGGTCAAATAGTCCATAGTGTTCAGCGATTTCTACTTTAGGTGCACTAGTCAGTGGTAACTGTAACGGCATGGGAAGGTTACTCTTTGGAGGGTTAGTATGGACTTGTTGGGCCGAAGGGTTTGTTTCCACACTGCAGGGATTCTATAAAAATAAGAATTGGTAACAATAACAGTAGAGTTTTGTTTTAGCTCGTACACGTTACTATGATGAGGAATAATGAAGGAGAGAGTGCGCAATAGGCTGTATCTTCTCGGGCAGATGACATTTTCTCCCTCTCTGAGGTGAATCACACAATAATCTCATTCTCTCCCAAACTGGACCATGTGAGGTCTCCTTGTACATTGTCCAAACTATGTCTCCATCACATTCCCTGCTCCATGTCGGTGCATCATTGCTGCTGTCATACACAGAGCCATACCCTGAGCAGAAAATGGTCTCGGTCGATTTGAAGATATGTTTATATGTCCATGCGTCATTAAAAAATAATATGCTTAATGTATTCAGATTACATAGAACATAGAACAGTCCAGCACAGAACAGGCCCTTCAGCCCATGTTGTTGTTCCGACCATTGATCCTCATGTATGCACCCTTAAATTTCTGTGACCAAATGCATATCCAGCAGTCTCTTAAATATCCCCAATGACCTCGCTTCCACAACTGCTGCTGGCAACACATTCCATGCTCTCACAACTCTCTGGGAAAAGAACCCACCTCTGACATCCCCTCTATACTTTCCTCCATCCAGCTTAAAACTATGACCCCTCGTGTTAGTCATTTCCACACTGGGAAATAGTCTCTGGCTATCGACTCTATCTATGCCTCTCATTATCTTGAATACCTCAATTAGGTCCCCTCTCCTCCTCTTTTTCTCCACTGAAAAAAAGTCCGAACTCAGTCAACCTCTCATCATATGATAAGCCCTCCAGTCCAGGCAGCATCCTGGTAAACCTCCTCTGAACCATCTCCAAAGCATCCACATCTTTCCTATAATAGGTGACCAGAACTGGACGCAGTATTCCAAGTGCATTCGAACCAAAGTTTTATGGAGCCAGAACAAGATCTCACAACTCTTAAACTCAATCCCCTGTTAATGAAAGCCAAAACACTAAATGCTTTCTTAACAACCCTGTCCACTTGGGTGGACATTTTAAGAGATCTCTGTACCTGAACACAAATATCTCTCTGTTCCTTCACACTGCCAAGAATCCTATCCTTACTCCTGTACTCAGCTTTCAAATTCGACCTTCCAAAATGCATCATTTCACATTTATCCAGGTTGAACTCCATCTGCCACCTCTCAGCCCATCTCTGCATCCTGTCAATGTCCCGCTGCAGCCTACAACAGCCAACTGTCAACAACACCTCCAACCTTTGTGTCATTGATTAGATTAGATTAATTAGATTACTTACAGTGTGGAAACAGGCCCTTCGGCCCAACAAGTCCACACTGACCCGCCCGAAGCGCAACCCACCCATACCCCTACATTTACCCCTTACCTAACACTAGGGCCAATTCACCTGACCTGCACATCTTTGGAATGTGGGAGGAAACCGGAGCACCCGGAGGAAACCCACACAGACACGGGGAGAACGTGCAAACTCCACACAGTCTGCAAACTTGCTGACTCATTCTTCAATCCCCTCATCCAAGTCATTAAAAAAAATTACAAAGCGTAGAGGCCCAAGGACAGAGCTCTGTGGAACACCAATCACCGTGGCTTCCAGGCAGAATATTTTCCTTCCACTACCACTCGCTGTCTTCTGCTGGCCAGCCAATTCTGTATCCAAACAGCTAACACAGATACCTGTGTTAAAATGAATGTTTTAACAAATACAGAAGTTGCTGGAAAAGCTGGCAGGTCAGCATCCAGATGCCTTTTACATGATGTAGTTGTACCAGCATCCACCACTTCCTCTGGCAGCTCATTCCATACACACACACACCACCCTCTGTGTGAAAAGGTGCCCCTTAGGCCTCTTCAAAATCTTTCCCCTCTCACTTTTCACCAATGTCTTCTAGTTTTGGATTCCCCTAACCTGGGGAAAAACCTTGACTACAAACCCTATCCATGACCGTTCTCATTTTATAAACCTTTCCTGCTGCGAAATGTGACTCCAATCAACACGAATGGCTGTACTTTCAATAATCCTGGGCCGAAATGCTGAAATTCAACACCGACACCTGTTCTTTCTCCATCAAGTCACAATTATAAAACCAGTTTCATCAGTTTGTTCAGATATATTAGGAGACACTGCTGTGGGATTTACACCGAGACCTTTGTGCCCGGAGGTAGGGACACGAGCACCACTCGGCAATACCCATAAAGCTGTAACATTATTCTCCTGGGTGTTTGTCCATCAGCCTGTTATGACATGCTGTGACATACCTCTGCAACAGGCAGGACTTCAATCCAGGCCTTCTGGTCCAGAGCTAGGAACACTACCAAACAATTTCAGGAATTGGAATCAAACCCAGAACCATGACTCAGAGACAGGGACACTACCCACTACACTACTGTACCCAGATTTTGGGTCACATTTTAAGGGGCAGCGTTCAGCTCAGTGTGGATTTATTATAATCAGGTTACCATTACTGAGCTACACAAAACATTTTGTTTTGTTAAACAAGTGCAAGATGGAAATTAACTATGACCATCTTTAATCACTATTATCTGTAGTCTGCAATATCAGGGAAAGGAATCCTGCAGACACACTCTGCCCAATGAAGGGTCTCAAATAGATATTTATTACTGAACACCAGACACGGAGAAAGACCATAATTTCTGGTCCCAAACCACCGATCAGTATAACCCAACTCTCACGTGTGTCTGCCCTCTGCCTAAAACCATGAAATGATACCAGGCCGCTGATTACTGTCCAGCCTCTCCTCCCCACTGACTGTGTCTGCAATCCGTCCCTCCTCCCTCTAACCACACAAGGCAAACCAAGCTCAGGGTCTTTGTGAAAATCAAGGCCGGAGTGTGCAGGCCTCCTGGAGAGGGGGAGGGGCATTTTAAAATTAAACGGGGAAGGTGAGGAGGTGGGAATATCACTCACTGGCCGAGGTGTGGCAGATGGAGTTTAGTTTGGATTAATGCGAGGTATTGGATTTGGTAAATCAAACAAGAGTAGGACTTATACAATTAAACGTAGGGCCTTTGGCAGTGTTGTAGAACAGAGACCTCGGCCATCAGGTATAAATCTTTAAAATTTGCATTTCATATAGATAATGTGGTTAAGAAAGTGTTTAACACACTTGTCTTCAATGGTCAGACCACTGAGTATCGGAATTGGGACGTCATGTTGAGGTTGTACAGGACATTGGTGAGACCTCTCCCGGAATACTGTGTCCAGTCTGGACATCCTGCCCGCTCATTCCATAGGCACACCACCCTCTGGGTGAAAAAGCTGCCTTTAGGCCACTTTTAAATGTTTCCCCTCTTACAACTATGTCCTCTAGTTTTGGTCTCCACTACCCTTATAAAATACATTGACTATTCACTTTGATATCATTGACCTTGATATTATTAAGCTGGAGAGGGTTCAGAAGAGATTAACCTGGATGTTGCTGGAAATGGAGGGATTGAGCTATAAGGAGAGGCTGAACAGGCTGGGACATTTTTCACTGGAGAGTGTGAGATGGAGGGGTAAGTTTACAGAGATTTATAAAATAGTGAGGGGTACAGATAAGCTGAAGGGCTGATGTCTTTTCCCTACAGTTGGGGATTCAAAACTGAGGGATATTTTAACATGCGGGGAAAAAAGATTTACAAAAGTCAGGAGAGGTAATTATTTTAGACAGAAGCTGGCTTGTGTGTGGAATGAACTTGCAGAGCAAGTGGTGAAAACAGGGACAGTTGCAACGTTTAAAGGACATTTAGATCAGTACATGGATAAGACATCAGTTTGGATGGTGCTGTGAGCAGCTGCCCTCTCTCTCCCCCTCTCTGAATGAATCCCTGTTGGTTTCACCCTCTGCCAATGCCGGTGCAGTGGCGTGGAGAGGCCAGCAGAGCGTGGCATTGCATCACTTTCAGCACCACAGAGACTGCCAGACCTGCCCCCAACAGATACACACAGATACACACACAGCAATTGTTAAGGACACGGCATAGATCCCATCTGGTAATTTAAACTAAACATAAATAAATGCTCAATTCGCCTCGTAAACTGTTAAAATATGAGTGACAGAGAACTCCCAAATTCCACTGTTTAAATAAAAACAACAATGCATTTTTTAACACTGAAAGTGAACTGAAAGAGACCCTCTATCTCTTAACTGCTTATAACCCGACTCCAGCTCTACAGTAATATACTGTTTCTGGGTCTGCCATCCTCTCATATCACAGGTACTTGTAAGCTCTCAGTTCAGAGCAGCATTCACTCTCTCAAAGGTACAGTACACACTTGCACCTTCATCCCATTATACCCTGATGAATATAGATAAGTGGAACCTATCCGGATTTCTCTTGCTCTGTGGTTTGTCAATATTTCATCTACACTGTCTCGTATATGTCAGGATTTTTGTTATTCCATTGACAGTATGTCATTATTTGACTCTGTCCATGGGAATATATCAGTATTTCACTTGCTCACATTCCTGTGTGTGGGTCAGGATTTCAGTTGTTTCATGGGGACTGGGACACTATGACAATCTTAATGTTTGTAAATGGGACCAAACCTGCAAGGATTGTAAAGTCTATGGAGGACAGTGTGGAACTCTAACAGGACAGTGACACGCTGGTAGACGGGGATCAATGCAGAGCAGTGTGAGGTGATGCACTTTGGTATGAAAGATAAAGAAAGACAGTATAAAACAGGCTGTGCCGTTATAAAGGGGCTGCAGGAACAGAGAGCGCTGCGTGTATATGAGCACAGATTGTTGAAGATATCAGGACAAGGGGGAGAGCAGTAACTCTCACAGATTAGTTTCAGTATCTGAGCTGTTTACAGGGGGAGGTGTAGGAGGGAGCCTCTGTGCTCCCTTCCTGGGAGGTGGTGGTGACGATGTGTTGTGAGCCCACCCTCCTGCCCCCCGAGACCGTGGGGATTCCATTTGTACCAACTCGACACAGAAGGGAGATGGCATCACGGCCACGGCTTCTAAGATGTGCCAGGGGGAAATGGAGCTGCAGGGGGTTTAAAGTGAGAATTGCCCTTCACTGAACATTGCTCCTTACTCGGTCGGTGGGACGTGGATGTTTCAGAATCTCCACACAAGGCGTCTCGGTCCTCTCCGGCTCGTACCAGGGTCCTCCTCACATGGCGGGGGTAGGGAGGTGAGGGAACGGATATCGGGCACTCCACCACCCGGCTTGGCCCTTTCTGTCCTATTTCAGGCTGTTTCTCCTGGAATGGGAGGAAGGGAGGGAGGGATGGTGGGAGTGGGTGGCCCTGCTGTTAGTGCTGGTGCAGGTGAGGATAATGGCTAATTGTGAGGTTTTCAGAGCGAGTCTGTAGGCAGTGTTGTATCCATGCAGTGTAATTGATGGGGGGGGGGGGGGGGTAAAGTGGACGGGGTGACAGAGAGAGAGAGAGACAGACAGAGACAGAGACAGAGAGAGAGAGAGAGAGAGACAGAGAGCGAGAGAGAGAGAAGGTGCTGCATGTGGCAGTGACAGTGTTGGAGCATTCGCCTTATTCGGGGGTCGGTGCTATAACAGATACACAGTGAGTGTGAGGGAGCAGAGAGAATACAGTGACCCTTATCCTGACAGAGCGGGGAAGTTTATAGATGCTTGTCCTGTTTTGCTGGGGATTTCTTCAGACCGCAGATACAGCACTGAGCTGGGTGGGGAGCTCAGACCATTCTCGGTGGGTCTGGTGGTGTGGCTCCCTCCTGGAAGAGAATGGTCCCCCTCTGTACTCGCCCATCCACCAGGACCTCCATGCCCCTGTCGACAAACGGTGGTGTAATTGCCCCTTATCTGCCATGCTCAGGGTAAACTGTGCAGGGCAGCTCCAAGCTGAGAAAGCTCAACTGTGTGCCCATTGGCCTTTCAAAGATGGCACCAGTCCCAGGGGTCACGGAATATCCAGGGGCACCCGGGCGACTGTGAGTCCCTCCAGCCATGATGGGTGGGAGAATCGGGCTGGAATTGAATGAGAGGGAAAACGAGGTGGGGGTGGGAGAGGGTTCTGTGGGTAGTCAATGAGTTTCTGTTTGACAAGATAGCACCAGGAATCTAGCTTGGTCTCGTACAGATAATCTCTCTGTCACACTCAATGAAATGGCACTGAGGCAAATTATTGTTAGAATCAGCCCAGTGAGTCAGAGATTCTGTTGTAACTGCTCCCATTTACAAATGCTCATCCAAAACTCTCCATCATTTCACCTCACACCAACCTCCCTTTTTCCCATTTTTCCTGGGAAGACAGGCTCATGTTACAGGATGCTATCGAAGTGTCTACGTTTCAGCATTCTGACACCTGGGAACACATCCGTCCATGTCACTGTGTCTCCATCTCCCCCCCCCCCCCCCC
>NW_026869160.1:0-130055 GCF_020745735.1 Hemiscyllium ocellatum | reverse complement strand
CTCTCTCTCTCTCACCCCTCCCTCTCTCTCACCGGCCTCCCTCTCTCTCTCTTGCCCCCTCCCACTCTCTCACAGCCCTCTCTCTCTGTCAACCCCCTCACACTCACTCTCTCCCCCTCCCACTCTCTCTCTGCCCCCCTCCCTCTTGCTCTGTCGCCACCTCCGTATCTCTCTCGTCCCCCTCTCTCTCACCCCCTCCCTCCCTCTCTTTCTCTTGCCCCACCTCTCTCACCCCACCTCTCTCTCTCGCCCCCCTCCTTCACTGTCTCTCGCGAAATCCTCCCTTTCTTTCACTCACCCACCTCCCTCTCTCTCTCGTTCCCCTCCCTCGCTCTCTCGTCCCCCTCCCTCTCTCTCTCTCGCCCCCTCCCTCTCTCTCACAGCCCTCCCTCTCTCTTCTCTCTCTCATCCCCTCTCTCCCTCGCCACCTCCCTTGCTCTCTCGCCCCCTCCCTCTCTGTCTCTCGCCCCCTCCCTCTCTATCTCACCTCCTCCCTCTCTCTCGCCCCCCTCCCTCTCTCTCGCCCCCACTGTCTCTCTCTCGCCCCCAGCCGTCTCTTTCGCCCCCTCCCTCTCTCTCTCACCCCTTCCCTCTCTCTCTCACCCCCTTCCCTCTCTCTCTCACCCCCTTCCCTCTCTCTCTCTCTCTTGCCCCCCTCTCTCTCTCTCGCCCCCTCCATCTCTCTCTCTCACCCCCTCACTCTCTCGACCCCTCGCTCTCTCTTACCCCCTCCCTTTCTCAATCTCACCCCCATCACCCTCTCTCTCTAGACGTTTCCCTCTTCTCTCGAACCCTCCCCCTCTCTCTCTGTCTCTCTCTCACTTACCCCTTCCCTCTCTCTCTTGCCCCCCCTCCCTCTCTCACACCCCTTCTCTCTCTCGTCCCCCTCCCTCTCTCTCCCTCTCTCTCGCCCCTCCCTATCTCTCTCTCTCGCCCCCTCCGTATCTCTTTCGCCCCTTCTCTCACTCTCACCCCTCCCTCTCTGTCTCTCTTGCCCCCCTCTCTCCCTCTCTCACCCCAACTCTCTATTTCGCCCCCTCCCTCTCGCTCTCTGGCACCCTCCCTCTCTCTGTCACCACCTCCCTCTCTCTCTCTCATCCCCTCACTCGCGCTCTCGTCCCCTTTCCTCTCTCTCACGCCCCCTCTCTCTCTCCTCCCCTCTCTCTTGCCCCCTTCCCTCTCTCTCTCGCCATCATCTCTCTCTCGCCCCCTCCCACTCTCTCTCGCCCCTCCATCTCTTTCTCTATCCCCCACCCTCTCTCTCTCGCCCCCTCCCTCTCTATCGGTCCCCTCCCTCTCCCTCTCTCACCCCCCTCCCGCTCTCTCTCGTCCCCCTCCCTCTGTCTTTCTCGCCCGCCCTCCCATTCTCTCTCTCGTCCCCCTCCCTCCCTCTCTCTCCCCTCCCTCGCTCTCTCACCCCCTCCATCTCTCTCTCACCCCTCCGTCTCTCTCGAACCCCTCCCCTCTCTTTCTCACCCCTCCCTCTCTCTCACCGGCCTCCCTCTCTCTCTCTTGCCCCCTCCCCCTCTCTCTCACAGCCCTCCCTCTCTCTCTCAACCCCCTCCCACTCTCTCTGTGCCCCCCTCCCTCTCGCTCTGTCGCCACCTCCGTATCTCTCTCGTCCCCCTCTCTCTCTCAACCCCTCCCTCCCTCTCTCTCTCTTGCCCTCGCCCTCACCCCACCTCTCTCTCTCGCCCTCTACCTCTCTCTCTCTCTCTCTCGCCCCCTCCTTCTCTGTCTCTCTCGAAATCCTCCCTTTCTTTCACTCACCCACCTCCCTCTCTCTCTCGTTCCCCTCCCTCGCTCTCTCGCCCCCTCCCTCTCCCTCACAGCCCTCCCTCTCTCTGTCAACCCCCTCATTCTCTCTCTCTCGCCCCCCCTCTCTCTCGCCCTCTCCCCTCCCTCTCTCGCCCCCTCCGTCTCTCTCTCGCCCCCAGCCCTCTCTTTCACCCCTACCTCTATATCTCCCACCCCTCCCTCTCTCTCTCGCCCCCTCCCTTTGTCTCGCCCCCTTCCTCTCACTCTCACCCCTTCACACTCTCTCTCGCCCCGTCTCTCTCTGTCTCGCCCCCCCTCTCTCTCTCACACCCCCCAGTCTTTCTCTCGACCCCCCTCCATCTCTTTTGGCCCCCTCCCTCACTCTCTCATCCCTCTCCCTCTCCCTCTGTCTCGCCCCCTACCTCTCTCGCCCTTCTCTCTCTCACTCTCACCCCCTTCTCACTCTCCGTCTCGCGCCCACTCCCTCTCTCTCTCACCCCCTCCCTCTCTCATCCCACCCTCTCTCTCGACCCCCCTCTCACCCCCTTCCTCTCTCACTCTTGCCCCCGTCACCTTCTCACTCTCGCCCCCTCCCTCTTCTCTTGAACCCTCCCTCTCTCTCTCTCTCTCTCACCCCCTCCCTCTCTCTCTCTTGCCCCCCTCCCTCCCTCTCTCACACCCCTTCTCTCTATCGTTCCCCTCCCTCTCCCTCTCTCGACCCCCCACCACCCCTCTCTCTCTCTCTCTCTCACTTGTCCCCCTCCTTCGTGCTCTCATCCCCCTCCCTCTCTCTCGCCCCCTCTCTCTCGCACCCCATCTCTCTCACACCCCACTCCCTCTCTCTCTCTCGCCCCCGCCCTCTCACTCCTGCACCGACCCTCTCTCTCTCTCACCTCCTCCCTCTCTCTTTCGCCTCCCTTTCTCTCTCTCTCGCCCCTCTCCCTCTCTGTCTCTCACTCTCACGCCCTCCCTCTTTTCCTTTCTCGTCCCCCCTCCCTCTCTCTCTCACCCCCTCCGTCTCTCTCTCTCTCGCCCCCTCTCTCTCTCTCGCCCCCTCCCTATCTCTCTCGTTCCCCTCCCTCTCTCTCTCATCCCACTCCCTCTCTCTCTCTCGCCCCCTCTCTCTCACTATCTCGCCCCCCTCCCTATCTTTCTCTCCCCCTCCATCTCTCTCACCCCAATCCCTCTCTCTCTCGCTCCCTTCTTTCTCTCTCTTGAGACCCTCCCCCTCTCTCTCTCTCGCCCCCTCTCTTCCTCTTGCCCCCCTCCCTCTCTCTCTCGCCCCCTTTCTCTCTCGGCCCTCCCTTCCTCTCTCTCTCGCCTCATCCCTCTCTCTCTCACGCACCCCTCCCTCTCTCGTCCCCTCAATCTCTCTTGCCCCCTCTCTTTCTCGCCCCCTCCCTCTCTCTCTCGCCCCCTCCCTCTCTCCCTTGCCCCCACCCTCTCTGGCTCTAGCCCACTACCTCTCACTCTCTCGCCCCCCTCTCTATTTCTCTCACCCCCCTCCCTCTCTCCTTTCCTTGCCCCCTCCCTCTCCCGTCATCCCCTCTCTCTCCCTCTCACCCCCACCCTCTCTCGGGCCCCCTCTCTCAACCCCTCCCTCTCTCTCTCCCCCCTCTCTTTCTCCGCCTCACTCTCTCTCTCTCTCTCTCACACCCCCTTCCTCCCTCTCTCTCGCTCCCCCTCCCTCTCTCTCGTCCCCCTCCTCTCTCTCGTCCCCCTCCTCTCTCTCGCCCCCCTCCTCTCTCTCGTCCCCCTCCATCTGTCACCCCTCCCTCCTTCTGTCTCATCCTCCTCCCTCTCTCTCTTGCCCCCACACTGTTTTGCTCTCCCCGTCTCTCTCTTTCGCCCCCTCTCGTTTTCTCACCCCCGCTCTCTCTCGTCCCCGTCCCTTTCTCTATCTCGCCTGCCCTCTCCTTCTGTCTCTCGTCCCCCTCCCTCCCTCTCTCTCTCGCCCCCTCCCTCTCTCTCACCCCCTGCCTCTCTCTCTCGCCCCCCTTCTCTCTCTCTCTCGAGCTCTCTCTCTCTCTCTGTCTCTCTCTCTCTCTGTCTCTCTCTCTCTCTCTCTCTCTCTCTCTCTCTCTCTCTCTCTCTCTGTGTCTCTCTCTCTCTCTCTCTCTCTCTCTCTCTCTCTCTCTCTCTCTCTCTGTCTCTCTCTATCTGTCGCCCTTCTCGCTCTCCACCTCCCTCGGTGTCTCTCTCTTTCCCTCTGACTGAATCTGTTTCCCTCCTGACCCTCCCTCCCTGTCTCTGACATACTCTGTCTCCCTGGTCCTTCCCTCTCCCTCTGACCCAGAGACTGGGGATGTTTGGGGGTGAGGCTGCATGTGGGGGGTGGGGGTGGGAAAACTGGGGTAGAGATGGAATTGTTGTAGGGAGACTGCGATGGCACGAGAGAGAGAGAGAGGGGGAGAGGGAAGAGTGGAGGCAGGTGGAGAAACCGGGCTTGTGGGGGTGTGAGAGAGAGGGGAATGAGGAGAGGGTTGAGAAAGAGAGCGTGTGCTGAAAGAGAGAGAGAGAGAGAAAGAGTAGGGGAGAGGTAATGGGGAGGCCAGGTTGGAGTTGGGGGGACAGAGGGAGTTAACCCCAGCTCCTGAGCTCAGGGCGCGGTGCCCTCCCCTTCCCTGAGGACCAGGACTTGGGGCTGAGTCTGTCTCTCTCCAGCTCAGCTTCTCCAACACAAAGACACACAACAACATCGGTCCCTCTGCTGCTCGGCACGCTGTCATCAGCATTTTTATTGGTTACAAATGGAAGTGATGGATACAGTCAGTGGGATGGTGCCTTTTCTCACTGGCCCCTGAGTTGTGAGAAACATTGAAATGTTTCCCTGTAACCCCCCTGTGGGATAAGGAGGGACAAACCAGCGCTCCCCTCAGTCTGTTACCATAGCGACAGGCTGCTCCATCGCTGAAACACTGAACTGAAATGAGAAAATCCCGGATGTTGTGATTAATGAGGGAATTTGATGGATGGATGGATTTGGGTGAAGGGATATTTCAGCACATTCTTCAGCTGCTGCCTGAACTTAGTCTGGGTCATGGCATAAATCGCGGTGTTTGTGCAGCAACTGAGGAGCTGCAGCATGAAGCCCAATTCCTGCACAAAGGGATGGAGATACATAGAGTAATACCCAAACCACCACATCCGGAACCATATAGAATACAGCATTAACGTTGACCATAACAGGATGAAATTGGCCGAGATCACAAACAGTAAAATGATGGATTTTTTTCGGTTTCTCATTTCAGTGTCAGACTGAGCGTCCCCATTGGTGTGAGCGCGGAGTCTCCTGCGGGCTCTGCTGGTCACTAAAATGTGTCTGACGGTGAGAACATTGAGCAGCAGAATCAGGAGAAATGGGACACCCGGGGTTAGAATGTGGTGGAGGAACTCGATTGTGACCCAGACACTGGAGAATAGAACAGCGACTGTTCCATCACAAAACCAGGGGGTGTTCGCCAGCCAATACCGAGCCGTGAGCATAAAATACCAGGAAATGTTCTTTAAACAGCTCAGCACAGTCACTGCTCCCAGAACCACAGCCGCTGTTTTCTCACTGCAATATTTACTTTTCAGCTTCTGGCAACAAATGGCCACAAACCGATCAAAGGTGAAAGTGACGGTGAACCAGACAGAGCAGTCAGTGGCTGCATAAAGCAGGACGGCGTGGATATTACACACGGGGACGGAGTACTCCAGGAAATAAAACTGTTCCCGATAAACAATGGGAATGTGTCTCAGGATCAGGTCGAGGATAATGACCAGGAGATCCGCCGCTGCCATGGCCCCCAGGTAACGTCTGACACATGGAGACAATCCACAATCTTTATAAAGCAGGACGTAGATGGTCACTACGTTAACTGTGAGGAAGGAAAACAAACCCATTATCCATCAGCCTGGGGCAAAGGGACCCGTTTGATCGGGGACCCAGTGAGATTTTCAAATGTGTCCCTGTATTCAGGGATTTATTAAAATAATTGGAGCTGGAATAACAAATGGAAAAGTCGGACTTACTGACAAAAATGTGACATAAACCACAAGAAACCCTCCCTCCCTAAACACACAGAGATACAGGGTGGGAATGTTGCTGTCCTGAAGGATTCTGTCCCAGTTTCCTGAAAACAAACAGCGTTTGGGAATTTCTGTATTTTGGTCTAAATTGTGGTCGATCCTGTGTCGTGGAGAAATGTAAACGCTGGGAAAACGTGTTCACCCCTTTAACTGCCTGAGGGGTCTTCGGAACAGTGTCTCCTTCTCCCTGGAACGGGATCTCTTCCCTCGGGATCTTATCTTCTGTTCAATTCACTGACGTCCGGCCGTTCACAAACAAACAAAGTCAGGGACAGAACGTTCCGGGGAATGTCAGTTATAGAATGTCGGGGACAGAACGTTCCGGGGACTGTCAGTTATAGAATGTCGGGACAGAACGTTCCGGGGAATGTCAGTTATAGAATGTCGGGGACAGAACGTTCCGGGGAATGTCAGTTATAGAATGTCGGGGACAGAACGTTCCGGGGAATGTCAGTTATAGAATGTCGGGGACAGAACGTTCCGGGGAATGTCAGTTATAGAATGTCGGGGACAGAACGTTCCGGGGAATGTCGTGACCTGTCCATCACCTTTCCCCCTCTATCCATTCTCCCACCATGATGTACTGTGCACAGGCTACATATCCATCCAGCACGGGGAGCTGTGCAGGCCACATCATTGTATTATCTATAAACGGCAACCAGACAGTCTGACCAGCACAGTGACCTGTGCAGTGATCACCCGTGAATTCATCTGTAAACCAGGAGCAGTTACCCTCCCAGCATGTAGGACTGTGTACCCCACACCAGTGCATTGATCTGTAACCCAGGAGCAGTTACCCTCCCAGCATGTAGGACTGTGTACATCCCTCTTCCTAACCACCACCCCCCCCCACCCCACCCCCGTGCATTGCTCAGTTACACTGTGTTAGATCCCTGCCCAGTGAGGGTAAACTTGCAGCCCATGCTGGAAGTGACAGGACGTACAGCACCCACCCATTCCCAGCTCCATCTCTATATTGCGCCATGACAAGGGGGTGCTGTGGGTGTGAACATCACTGACATAGAGAGACAGAGATGGAGGGGGAATCAGTTTAAATATCACCACATGGGAGGGGTTTGGGTATAGACAGTGTGGGGGGGGGGGGAGAGATGGAGACACAGTGACATGGACGGATGTGTTCTCAGGTTTCAGAATGCTGAAACGTAGACACTTCGATAGCATCCTGTAACATGAGCCAGTCTTCCCAGGAAAAATGGGAAAAAGGGAGGTTGGTGTGAGGTGAAATGATGGAGAGTTTTGGATGAGCATTTGTAAATGGGAGTAGTTACAACAGAATCTATGACTCACTGGGCTGATTCTAACAATAATTTGCCTCAGTATCGTTTTCATTGTGTGTGACAGAGAGATTATCCATACGAGACCAAGCTAGATTCCTGGTGCTATCTTATCAAACTGAAACTCATTGACTACCCCCACACCCCCCACCCACCCCCACCTCGTTTTCCCCCTCATTCAATTCCAGCCCGATTCTCCCACCCATCATGGCTGGAGGGACTCACAGTCGCCCGGGTGCCCCTGGATATTCCGTGACCCCTGGGACTGGTGCCATCTTTGAAAGGCCAATGGGCACACAGTTGAGCTTTCTCAGCTTGGAGCTGCCCTGCACAGTTTATCCTAAGCATGGCAGATAAGGGGCAATTACACCACCGTTTGTCGACAGGGGCATGGAGGTCCTGGTGGATGGGCTAGTACAGAGGGGGACCATTCTCTTCCAGGAAGGAGCCACACCACCAGACCCACCGAGCATGGTCTGTGCTCCCCACCCAGCTCAGTGCAGTATCTGCGGTCTGAAGAAATGCCCAGCAAAACAGGACAAGCATCAATAACCTTCCCCACTCTGTCAGGATAAGGGTCACTGTATTCTCTCTGCTCCCTCACACTCACGGTATATCTGTTATAGCACCGACCCCCGAATAAGGCTAATGCTCCAACATTGTCACTGTCGCATGCAGCACCTTCTCTCTCTCTCTCTCTCTCTCTCTCTCTCTCTCTGTCTCTGTGTCTCTCTCTCTCTCTCTCTCTCTGTCACCCAGTCCACTTTACCCCCCACATCAATTACACTGCATGGATACAACACTGTCGACAGACTCGCTCTGAAAACCTCATGATTAGCCATTATCCTCACCTGCACCAGCACTAACAGCAGGGCCACCCGCCCCCACCATCCCTCCCTCCCTTTCTCCCATTCCAGGAGAAGCAGCCTGGAATAGGACAGAAAGGGCCAAGCCGGGTGGTGGAGTGCCCGATATCCGTTCCCTCACCTCCCTCGCCCCGCCATGTGAGGAGGACCCTGGTACGAGCCGGAGAGGACCGAGACGCCTCGTGTGGAGTTTCTGAAACATCCACGTCCCACCGACCGAGTGAGGAACAATGTTCAGTGAAGGGCAATTCTCACTTTAAACCCCCTGGCAGCTCCGTTTCCCCCCGCTAAAACTTAGCAGCCGTGGCCCTGGTGCCATCTCCCTTCTGTGTCGAGCTGGTACAAGTGGAATCCCCACAGTCTCTGTGGGCAGGAGGGTGGGCTCACAACACATCGTCACCACCACCTCCCAGGAAGGGAGCACGGAGACTCCCTCCTCCACCTCCCCCTGTAAACAGCTCAGATACTGAAACTAATCTGTGAGAGTTTACTGCTCTCCCCCTTGTCCTGATATCTTCAACAATCTGTGCTCATATACACCCAGCACTCTCTGTTCCTGCAGCCCCTTTATAACGGCACAGCCTGTTTTAAACTGTCTTTCTTTATCTTTCATACCAAAGTGCATCACCTCACACTGCTCTGCATTGATCCCCGTCTACCAGCGTGTCACTGTCCTGTTAGAGTTCCACACTGTCCTCCATAGACTTTACAATTCTTGCAGGTTTGGTACCATTTACAAACATTGAGATTGTCACAGTGTCACAGTCCCCATGAAACAACTGAAATCCTGACCCACACACAGGAGTGTGAGCAAGTGAAATACTGATATTTTCCCATGGACAGAGTCAAATAATGACATACTGTCAATGGAGCAACAAAAGTCCTGACATATACGAGACAGAGTTGATGAAATATTGACAAACCACAGAGCAAGAGAAATCCGGATAGGTTCCACTTATCTATATTCACCAGGGTATAATGGGATGAAGGTGAAAGTGTGTACTGTACCTTTTAAGAGAGAGTGAATGCTGCTCTGAGAACTGAGAGCTTACAAGTACCTGTGATAAGAGAGGATGGCAGACCCAGAAACAGTATATTACTGTAGAGCTGGAGTCGGGTTATAAGCAGTTATGAGATAGAGGGTCTCTTTCAGTTCACTTTCAGTGTTAAAAAATACATTGTTGTTTTTATTTAAACAGTGAAATTTGGGAGTTCTCTGTCACTCATATTTTAACAGTTTACGAGGCGAATTGAGCATTTATTTATGTTTAGTTTAAATTACCAGATGAGCTCAATGTTGTGTCCTAACAATTGCTGTGTGTGTATCTGTGTGTCTCTGTGTGGGGCAGGTCTGGCAGTCTGTGGTGCTGAAAGTGATGCAATGCCTCCCTCTGCTGGCCTCCACACGCCACTGCACCGGCATTGGCAGAGGGAGAAAACCAACAGGGATTCATTCAGAGAGAGGGAGGGAGAGGGCAGGTGCTCACAGCAGTATCCAAACTGATGTCTTATTCATGTACTGATCTAAATATCCTTTAAACGTTATTACTGTCCCTGTTTTCACCACTTGCTCTGCAAGTTCATTCCACACACAAGCCAGCTTCTGTCTAAAATAATTACCTCTCCCGACTTCTGTAAATCTTTTTTTCCTCACACCTTAAAATATCCCTCAGTTTTGAATCCCCAACATTAGGGTAAAGACATCAGCCCTTCAGCTGTACCCCTCATTATTTTATAAACCTCGGGAAAGTTACCCGTCCATCTCACACTCTCCAGTGAAAGTTGTCCCAGCCTATTCAGCCTCTCCTTATAGCTCAATCCTCCATTTCCAGCAACATCCAGGTTAAACTCTTCTGAACCCTCTCCAGCTTAATAATATCAAGGTCAATAATATCAAAGGGAATAGTCAATGTATTTTATAAGGGGGTAGTGGAGACCAAAACTAGAGGACATAGTTGTAAGGTAAGAGGGGAAACATTTAAAAGTGACCTAAGGGGCAGCTGTTTCACCCAGAGGGTGGTGTGCCTATGGAATGAGCGGGCAGGATGTCCAGACTGGACACAGTATTCCAGAAGAGGTCTCACCAATGTCCTGTACAGCCTCAACATGACGTCCCAATTCCGAGACTCAAAGGTCTGACCATTGAAGACAAGTGTGTTAAACACCTTCTTAACCACATTATCTATATGAGATGCAACTTTTAAAGAATTATACCTGATGGCCGCGGTCTCTGTTCTACAACACTGCCAAAGGCCCTACGTTTAATTGTATAAGTCCTGCTCTTGTTGATTTACCAAATCCAATACCTCACATTAACCCAAACTAAACTCCATCTGCAACCCCTCAGCCAGTGAGTGATATTACCACCTCCTCACCTTCCCCGTTTAATTTTAAAATGCCCCTCCCTCTCCAGGAGGCCTGCACACTCCGGCCTTGATTTTCACAAAGACCCTGAGCTTGGTTTGCCTTGTGTGGTTAGAGGGAGGAGGGACGGATTGCAGACACAGTCAGTGGGGAGGAGAGGCTGGACAGTAATCAGCGGCCTGGTATCATTTCATGGTTTTAGGCAGAGGGTAGACACACGTGAGAGTTGGGTTCTACTGATCGGTGTTTTGGGACCAGAAATTATGGTCTTTCTCCGTGTCTGGTGTTCAGTAATAAATATCTATTTGAGACCCTTCATTGTGCAGAGTGTGTCGGCAGGATTTCTTTCCCTAATATTGCAGACTACAGATAATAGCGATTAAAGATGTTCATAGTTAATTTCGATCTTGCACTTGTTTAACAAAACAAAATGTTTTGTGTAGCTCAGTAATGGTAACCTGATTATAATAAATCCACACCGACCTGAACGCTGCCCCTTAAAATGTGACCCAAAATCTGGGTATAGTAGTGTAGTGGGTAGTGTCCCTGTCTCTGAGCCATGGCTCTGGGTTTGATTCCAATTCCTGAAATTGTTTGGTAGTGTTCCTAGCTCTGGACCAGAAGGTGTGGGTTCATGTCCTGCCTGTTGCAGAGGTATGTCACAGCATGTCAGAACAGGCTGATGAACAAACACACAGGAGAATAATGTTACAGCTTTATGGGTATTGCCGAGTGGTGCTCGTGTCCCTACCTCTGGGCACAAAGGTCTAGGTGTAAATCCCACAGAAGTGTCTCCTAATATATCTGAACAAACTGATGAAACTGGTTTTAGAATTGTGACTTGATGGAGAAAGAACAGGTGTCGGTGTTGAATTTCAGCATTTCGGACCGGGATTATTGAAAGTACAGCCATTCGTGTTGATTGAAGTCACATTTCACAGCAGGAAAGGTTTATAAAATCAGAACGGTCAGGGATAGGGTTTGTAGTCAAGGTTTTTCCCCAGGTTAGGGGCGTTCAAAACTAGAGGACATTGGTGGAAGGTGAGAGGGGAAAGATTTTGAAGAGGCCTAAGGGGCACCTTTTCACACAGAGGATGGTGTGCGTATGGAATGAGCTGCCAGAGGAAGTGGTGGAGGCTGGTCCAACTCCATCATGTAAAAGGCATCTGGATGCTGACAGACCTGCCGAGCTTTTCCAGCAATTTCTGTATTTGTTAAAACAAAGCATGCATTATAACACTTATCTGTGTTATCTATTTGGATACAGAATTGGCTGGCCAGCAGAAGACAGCGAATGGTAGTAGAAGGAAAATATTCTGCCTGGAAGTCAGTGGTGAGTGGTGTTCCACAGGGCTCTGTTCTTGGGACTCCACTCTTTGTAATTTTTTAAATGACTTGGATGAGGGGATTGAAGGGTTGGTCAGCAAGTTTGCAGATGACACAAAGTTTGCAGGTGTCGTTGACAGTATAGAGGGCTGTTGTAGGCTGCAGCGGGACATTGACAGGATGCGGACTAGGGCTGAGAGGTGGCAGATGGAGTTCAACCTGGATAAATGTGAAGTGATGCATTTTGGAAGGTCGAATTTGAAAGCTAAGTACAGGATTAAGGATAGGATTCTTGGCAGTGTGAAGGAACAGAGAGATCTTGGTGTGCAGATACTTAGATCGCTTAAAATGGCCACCCAAGTGTACAGGGTTGTTAAGAAAGCATATGGTGTTTTGGTTTCATTAACAGGGGGATTGAGTTTAAGAGTCGTGAGATCTTGTTGCAGCTCTATAAAACTTTGGTTCGAACGCACTTGGAATACTGCGTCCAGTTCTGGTCACCCTATTATAGGAGTGCTTTGGAGAGGGTTCAGAGGAGGTTTACCAGGATGCTGCCTGGACTGGAGGGCTTATCTTATGATGAAAGGTTGACTGAGTTTGGACTTTTTCATTGGAGAAAAGGAGGAGGAGAGGGGACCTAACTGAGGTATACAAGATTATGAGAGTCATAGATAGAGTTGATAGCCAGAGACTATTTCCCGGAGCAGAAATGACTAACACGAGGGGTCATGGTTTTAAGCTGGTTGGAGGAAAGTATAGAGGGGATGTCAGAGGCGGGTTATTTACACAGAGTTGTGAGAGCATAAATGCGTTGCCAGCAGCAGTTGTGGAGGCAGGGTCATTGGGGACATTTCAGAGACTGCTGGATATGTATATGGTCACAGAAATGTGAGGGTGCAAACATGAGGATCAATGGTCGGCACAACATCATGGGCTGAAGGGCCTGTTCTGTGCCTGACTGTTCTATATTCTATGTATGCTGAATACATTAAACATTTTATTTTTTTAATGACGTAGGGACATATAAACATATCTTCAAATCGACCGAGACCATTTTCTGCTCAGGGTATGGCTCTGTGTATGACAGCAGCAATGATGCACCGACATGGAACAGGGAATGTGATGGAGACATAGTTTGGACAATGTACAAGGAGACCTCACATGGTCCAGTTTGGGAGAGAATGACATTATTGTGTGATTCAACTCAGGGAGGGAGAAAGTGCCATCTGCCCGAGAAGAAACGGCCTATTGCACTCGCTCTCCTTCATTATTCCTCATCACAGTAACGTGTATGAGCTAAAACAAAACTCTACTGTCATCGTTACCATTCTTATTTTTATAGAATCCCTGCAATGTGGAAAAAAGCCCTTCGGCCCAACAAGCCCATACCAACCCTCCAAAGAGTAACCTTCCCATGCCCTTACAGTTACCACTGACTAGTGCACCTAAAGTAGAAATCGCTGAACACTGTGGACTCTTTGACCAATCCACTTGAATTATACAGCTTTGGGCTGTGGGAGGAAACGGGAGCACCCATCAGAAGCTCACACAGACACAGAGAGAAGATGCAAACTCCACACAGATAGTCGCCCGAGGCTGGAATTGAACTCATGTCCCTGATGCTATAATGGAACAGTGCGAACTACTGAGCCACTGTGCTAACCTGGAACCTACTGACTGCCTAATGCAAAGGGAATTCAGCCAAATCCAACTCTCCCAGGATAAAATCCCATTGCTAGCAGCTGTGTGAGTGGAATACCTTCAGAAGCAGAATAACATTTTGGGCAATCTCACAATTTTTCCTTTTGTCATGAGTTACACTAATATTTGGACAAGGTTCTTTCAATGTGAAATTGCAGAGATTTTTTTTGTGTGTGTGTAGAATAGAAAATATTGATTCTTTATTTGCAATACCCAAACAGTTTGCCATTCATCTTTCCATCATAGTTGGAGTAACATTGCTCTGGATCATAAACGTGCTATTTGAGCAGATTAAATAAACTAGCCTGACTTGTTCCTAAAACTGACCCTTACCCAGTCTGAGACCAATATCATCGGCCATATCACCAACCTGGTTACATTTAACATTTGTTGTGAGTAGAGGAGGAGTGGGACTAGAAAAGGGACTGGTGAGCCTGATGTCAGTGGTGGGTGAGTTGTTGGAGGGGATTCTGGGGGATAGCATTTACACACATTTGGGAAGGTAAGGGCTGATCAGGGTAGTCAATGTGGCTTTCTGCATGGAAAATCATGGGTCATTAATTTGATTGAGTTTTATGAAGAGGTGACAAAGAAGATTGATGAAGGCAGTTTGGTTCACATTGTCTATATGGACCTCAGCAAGGTGTTCATAACATTCTGATTGGTAGGCAGATTAGTAAGGTTCAGTCACATGGGACACAGAAGAAGCTCGTCACAATTGGCTTGAAGGAAGAGGCGTATTTTTCAGCCTGGAGGCTTGTGAGCAGAAATTGTACACTTAACGGTAAGGGCCTGGTGAGTGTTGTGAAACAAATGGACATAGGGCTGCAGGTACCTTGTTCCTTGAAAGTGAAGTTGAATGCAGACAGTGCGGTACAGAATACATTTTACACATTTGTCTGAATCAGTCAGAGCATTGAGTATAGGAGTTGTGGTGGCATGTTGTATCTGTACAGGATGTTGGTGAGGCCACTTTAAGAATACTGCGTACAACTCGGTTTTCTGCAGAAATGACTTACATGGATGTCCCAGGACTGGAGGTTTGAGCTTTAGGGAGAGGTTGATTAGTTTGAGGTGTTTCCCCCTGGAGTGTCAGAGGCTGAAGGGTGACGTTATAGAGGTTTATAAAACCATCAGGGGCATGGATATTCTGAACATCCATGTTCTATTCGCCAGGATAGGGGAGCCCAGAACAGGAGAGCATAGGTTGAAAGCGAGACGGCGAATGATTTAGAAGGGACCTGAAGATAAATGTTTCACACAGAGAGTGATGTGTGTACATAAAGTGCTGTCAGAGGACGTGGTGAAGGCGGTTACAATCGCACATTTAAAAAAGTATCTGAAAGAGGAGGGATATTGGCCAAATGCTGGCAAATGGGCCTGGATCAGATTGGATATCTGATCAGAGTGAACAGATTGGATTAACGGGTCTGTTTCTATTCTGCATGACTCTGATTTTATAAGAGGAACGACGAAAAATTCTGAAAGTACCTTTCAAATCCGAATCCTCTTCACTGGAAGTTCATCATGCCCCGATATTCATATTGATTGAAAGTTGCATTAGTGAAATATTTGACAGAGAACGGAGTCATGGATAATGGGACACAGACAGGAAAGTGGGGCTCAGACCACAACCTGATCAGACACAATCTTAGTGTCTGGTGGAGAAGGCTCAACGTATCTAATGACTCACTCCTGCCCCTCAATCCCGTGTTCCTGTGTTCCATTCAGCCCATTAAACCTGTTAGGCAGGAGCATTTAGCGGCTACTTACTACTATAACCTGGTGCACAGAAACAGAGGAGATCATTCGGCCCTTCAAGGTTGTCCCACACGCTTTGAGGTGATTTGAGAAATGTAATTGTAAAACCCAGGCTGGGTATGAAAGAGGCCCGTCATCTCTCTTTACAGAGCTTCCCCAATCTGCAACTTGCGCTCCATTTGTTGGTCACGTTGTAGACCCAAATTCATTATGAATACAGTCCCCATACCTCACCCAGCGATGGCTCACAAAATCCTCTGGTCTCCCTGGCGGCAACATTCAATAAGAGAACATTCATGAAAATAACACCCACTAACTTTCCAATAACAGAATGTGAGAACATCAGACACAGGGACAGGTCATTCACTCCCCAACCCTGCCTTGCCCATCACTAAGATCATGACTGATCTGCTCTTGGTCTCAAATCCTCTTTCATACCCAATTCATCATCGCCCTCAACTCTCTGACAGGTCAATATCCATCTACCTCCTCTTCAAATACTTTCAGTCATCTGGCTCCCCGAACACTCTTGAGAAGAGAAATCCTGACATTCAATGCCACCTGTTTGAAGAAAGCCTTGCTGCTCCTATACCATGGCCTATTAATATGAACAAAAGCGGTTGATTCAAGGGGTCAGGTAAAAATGACTGGCCCTGATATCAAGGCTTCTGTTGACTTCTGTTGACATCAACGAGCTTAACAAATCTGAACTTAATGTGAATCAGAGAAAACTCTCCAGTGTTTGGAGTCAAACATGGCACAAAGGAAGATGTTCATCATCTCAGTCCTGGGTCACCTCTGTGGGAGATCCTCAGGATAACTTTCCCTTCACAAACATCTTCAGCTGCTTCATCAATGTCTCCCCGCCCCCACCCTCCTCACCATAAGATCCGAAGTGGGGATGGTCACTGAGGATTCCACAATGTTCAGAACAAATTGACGCCCCCGTCAGCTCCTGAACTGGACTGTGTCCATGTGCAGCAAGACATGGACTCCATTGAGGCTTGTGCTTTTAAAGAGTCAGTAACATTCATATAAAGGACTGTCTGACACTGCACATTGCCACAGTAAAATAAGAGATTATTCCGCACCTCACACTGGTTTCACAGGAATATGAGGAAGTCGTTCAGCCCATTGACACTATTGGAGAAGAACAGGGACAGCCCATTCAGTGCCTCCAGCCTATTACTCAGGAAAAGAAGGAGTCTAGTGTGATGGACCACACCACAGCCCCTCGAAAATATTTGAAGGTGGTAGCCTAGATTCGAATGTTTTCTGATTTTAAAGAAAATGCAAAGTGTCTGTTCCAGATGCAATGTGAGTGGTCAAACAACTCGGTATGAAGCATAACACCATTTACTTAAACATGATAGATTAAAAAAAACAAAAAAAAGAGGAATTTAGAATAACGTAATTATATTGGACAAGTTAACAGAATAATAGATGTAGGAACTAAAACTAATCTACTGTTCCAATACTGGAAAATCACATGAACACAGCCCTTGGAAAAAAGGAATATTCAGACATTGTGGGTGGCACGGTGGCACAGTGGTTAGCGCTGCTGTCTCACAGCGCCTGAGACCCGGGTTCAATTCCCAACTCAGGCGACTGACTGTGTGGAGTTTGCACATTCTCCCCGTGTCTGCGTGGGTTTCCTCCGGGTGGTCCGGTTTCCTCCCACAGTCCAAAGATGTGCGGGTCAGGTGAATTGGCCATGCTAAATTGCCCGTAGTGTTAGGTAAGGGGTAAATGTAGGGGTATGGGTGGGTTGCGCTTCGGCGGGTCGGTGTGGACTTGTTGGGCCGAAGGGCCTGTTTCCACACTTTAAGTAATCTAATCTAATCTAATTGACACTGAATGACACAAATATTTCTCCAATTCAGGATTTAAAAACAGCACTAAGAGAAAATTCACAGAGAATAGCTGCCAGGAGACATTCACTAAAACTTTCAACTCAGTGGAGACCCCAATAATTTCTGATGTTACTGAGGAAACAAAACGCAGAAATCCTAATCTGTGAGAGCTGACCATACCCATTCCATCTGCATTAAAATAAACCTAAGGCCTCACTAGTTATTTACTCAAGTGGCCTTAACTAGCCAGCTTGGTAACGGTCATTCAATCTCTCTCGTAAAAGAAACCAGAACGAAATAACCTCTTAAAGCTACAGCATCATCACACTAGTCAGCACATCGAGCTGTCATACAGGAACCAGGGGTAACCCAATCAGGCCCTTGGCCCTGTCCAATCGGACGAGGAAGAAGCCAGTCAGTCCCTTGAGTCACTTACACAGGAACAGTAGGAGACCATTCCCACCTCAATGCACTTACACAGGGGCAGAATGAGGTAATTGATGCCGATTCCTGATGAATGGCTTATGCTCGAAACATCGATTCTCCTGCTGTGCTTTTCCAGCAAACCACTGTCTACTCTGATCTTCAACATCAACAGTCCTCACTGTCTCCTAACTGATGCTCTAACATGGTGACCAGGTGGAGCAGAGGCTGCACAGACTGACTGCTCCATGTTGTTCCTCGTAGCTCCGTCTGTCATGATACACATGTGGGACTTTAACAGGGTTTTCTCGCGGTGAGGAAGGAAGCCATATGTCTTGTGTGAAGTCACAAGAAGGCACCTTCCATCTCCGAGAAGCCAGCCTGGTGTTCTCTGTGTAGGGCGGAAGCTGATGGGAATGGCCACCTGTTTCAGATGGAAGGTATTGTGGCTGCTGTTGGTGATTGTGAGCAACATGACGTTCAGTACGGGTACACACGCCGACTGCACAATAACGTGGGGAGAGTTAATTTAGGCATATAAACTATTAGGAAAGTCACGTTAGACTGATGAATGGACTCTCTAAGTTCAAGTAATGCTGATCTTGTTCATGTTGATCTTGTCTAGTGCACGTCCTGTTCAGTGTAACCTGTACGCCTTACTCTGTCCAAGTCTATTTCCACCCTATGATCTGCCTGGCCATGTTTGCTATGATCTGCCTCCACTGCTCATAAATAAAGTGTTTCCCTGTGCTGAGGCAAACGTGACAATAAATCAAACCAACCAATCCTGGGTAAAGTATGGAATTTCTGTTTTGGAAATAAGAGACCCCTGCCACTCCTCGTGTTTCAGCATCACCATTTTTTCGTCTCTCACACTCTACAGGTTAAACACTCAGCTTCTTCACTCTATCCTCATGTTACCATCATCCGTATCTGTGGTACGGGAACCATTCCTTACAAAGGACATCATGTCTGTACAGAGTGCCCCAAATGCTCTCTCAGCAAGGTTCTACAACAGCTGAAAGATGGCTTTACTTATGTACTCGAATCATCTTACAATGAAGGACAGCATGCCATTGACTGCACCCATTACTTACACAGGGTTTGATTCAGAGCAGTCAGCATAGACAGCATAGATCATGCTTCCCAAATTTCTTAGAGTCCTTTGATGAGGTTTGATAAGTTTCCACATGGCAGGCTACTCAGGAAGGTTACAACACGTAGAATGCGTGGGAACTGTCCAATTGGATACACAGTTGGCTTGATGGTAGGAAGCAGAGGTTTTAGTGGAAAGATGTTTGTCAGACTGGAGCATGGGTCCATTGCTGTTTGTTATCTATGATTTGGTTGAGAATGTACAAGGTATGATTAATAAGTTTGCAGATGACACTAAAGTAAGTGGGAGCATGATCAGTGAGGAATATTATCAGAAATTGCAGCAGGACCTTAATCAGTTGGGGAAATGGGCCGAGAAATGGAATTTAATATAGAAGCGTGAGGTATTGCATTTTGGAAATTCAAATCAAGGTAGGAGTTTCATGGTGAGTGGGAGGGCCTTAAGGGGTGCAGGGGGCAGAGAGACCTTGGTGCTCAGGTGCACGGTTCCCTGAGAGTGGAGTCACAGGTAGACAGGGCAGTGAAGAAGGCATTTGGCACATTGGCCTTCATCAGGCAGGATATTGAGTATAGAAGATGGGAATTTATGCTGCAGTTACACAGGACTTTGGTAAGGCTGCACTTGGAGTATTGTGTTCAGGTTTTGTCACTTTGTTTAAGGGAGGATGTTATTAAATTAGAAAGAGTACAGAAGAAATTTACAAGGACGTTGCCAGGACCCAATGATCTGAGTTATAGGGAGAGGTTGGACAAGATAGGACATTTTTATTAGCGTGTAGGAGACTGGGGGAGTTGTTATAGAGCTGTATAAAACCACGAGGGGTATGGATAGGGTTAATGCTCTCAGTCTTTTTCCAAGTTGTAGAGAATCAAGGACGAGAGAGGATCAGTTTAACGTTAGAAGGAAAGGAATAAAAGGGAACCTGAGGGGCCATTTCTTTCCACAGAGGCTGGCACGTGGATGAGCTACTCGCAGATGTAGTTGAGGGGGGTAAATTAACAACATTTCAAATGCATTTGGATAAATATTTGGATAGGAAAGGACTGGAAGGATATGGGCCAACTGCAGGGAAATGGGTTGAGCGTGGATGGACATTAATAAGGTGGAGTCGAACCCCTCTGTTAATTAAAGCCAAACACCCAGAAAAGCTCACCTCACCTCGTAATCTGTTAAAATATGAGTGACACAGACCTCCTTTTAAACAAAAATTAACATGTTAGTTTCTTAACCTTAATAGTGAACACTAAACAACAACTATTCACAAATACAAGTCCCTCTTTTCTTAGCTACTTACTATCTGACTCGAACTCTGTAAAAATATGTTGTTCCAACAACCGACATATTAAACATTACAATCTTAAGACCATACAGTCTCTATCTTCCCCGCTGTCTTCACTCTTTCAGCTGCATCTCCCTGGATCATTTTTTTTTGTTGCAAATAGGTTTGCATGAACATGTGTCTTTGAGAGAGAGCGTTTGAGATGGCCAGTTAGCACTCCTGCTCTATAGCAGTTGCTCTACTGTTGGATGGCAGCAGCTCTCCCTCCAGTGTTCAACATGCTGGGTTCATATACTCTCCATGATACAATAATTCTCATGTGATTGCTGTCCAGGTGTCCAAACAATAATATTCAGATTCTGTTGGCATCTGGTATCCTGAGCGTTATTTAAACTCTTTGGTTACATTTGAATGGCTGTCAAAACAGCAACCAAAACTCAGGAATCCATTTCTCAGCTAATGGTGACATGTGGAACAGTGTGACCTTCAGCTGGCATCTGTGGCTTTAATTTCTATTCAGCAAAACCCGATCTGTCTTAAAGTGTCCATATATGTTTTTGTCTTCATAACATCTCCCCGCTTCAGAAAATAAAATGAACTAGCAGAATGAAAAGATGGCTACATTTGTTTTCCTCTAATTCTTAATCCCAATTTTATGAAATACCAAAGTGTTAATCTCAGTTATATCATTCATATTAATTCTGTACACCAATACAACACTGGAATAAGTCATAACGTATCTACACTTTTTCCTTTAAATCCACGAAAACACATCTGCTATCACATTGTAGGAGCCACAGCATGTACATTTTGTAAGTTTAAAGTCGGTAAGGTAAGACTCCAATGAAATAGTCTCATATTCTGGTCTTTAAATATTCCAAACAATGCGAGAGATTTGTCGTTGTCCACAACTATCTCCGACAATTTGTTTGTCATATACACATTAAAATATTGTCAGGCCAGTGTGGAACTTAATCATTCTTGTGCAATAAGTAACCTATCGGGGTCTCCATTTTAATTTTATGATTTTATCTTTAAGTTAATAACGTTCAACAATATATTCTGATTCATTTTCTGTGTGTGTGCATGTGTATGTGTGTGTATATATCTCTGTTGTACGTCCATTAGCCTTTCAGGACGGAACACCTCTGCCTGTTCAGGTTTTTCCTGCACTGTCACATCAAACAGGGTGTCAGTTCACTGAGCATCAACTCATTTGTCTTTTTCGTTCGTTTTTCCTTCCTGCTGTAACTTATGAAAGTGGGATCTTGTTACTACACAGTCTGGAAAAAATCCTGGGTAATTTTCTTTTAACTCACCAATTCCCTAGTCAGCCTTTGGCTTCTCCACCACAACGGGTGCCTATCCCATCTCGCCTCCTGTTAAATCGTTCCCAAGAACAAACTGTATTCCAGGAACTGACACTCTGTTACTCACTGTGGTAAACTATTGTGAGCTACTGTTCGCTTTGTAGAGTGTGATCGTCCCTTTTCCCAATTTCTATCCCTCACAGGATGAAATTCTTGCCAGAGGCTAAATTTCAACACATGCCACAATGCATATTTGCCTGCCATTTCTGCCATGCTTCTCACTTATGAATTTTCTATTCATTCACTTGAATTCTTACTATCTCTGGAAGTAAGTCTTTTAAAATCTCCAACAGAGTAATCTTCCTTCAAGTCTCACAGGTCTTATCCATTTTTAAGGCCAGCACCCACCTGTCAAAATGATTGTGGTTAATTCTTTCAATCTCAATGTAAGTCTGACCTGGTTCCTCTCTATTTTTCTGAACTTCTGTCTATATGCTTCCAGTACCAATTCATAACCAATCAAAGTAGCCAATTAGACATATTGATCATCTCTTGATCCCTCATCTGACAGTGCTGCACATCTCTCACCAGCTGTGCCCACCAGCTTAGTCTTAAGTAGCATTACCCACAAATTCACTGGACACGTCATCTGCCTAGTTATTTTTCCAAACGAAATAAAAAAAGGTTTTGACATTTTTCTCACCGACATATGGCAAGTTACTAACCTGGTTGTATACATCCCTACGTTCTCCCTCCATCTCCATCCTGTTCATTTAACTTTCTTGTCTATTTCCCAACTTCTGAATTTCAAATCCCTTCTCTCTTTCTTTTTCCTGTCTTTCTCTTTCGTCTCTCTCTGTTTCCGTTCCTTTATTTATCTTCAAACTCCAGGTGCCACATTTGCAATTTAAGTTTTTATAACTCTACTGCAGTTGCCCATTTCTCTGATCCATCAAAGTGCTTAACCAACTCCATTACAATTTCAACTTCCCTTTTCTCCCTGGTTAAACCCATTTCCAACCTATTTGCTAATTCTAAAAAAAAGTCCTCCTTCTGTCTTTCTGAACTTCCTTTGAAAATTTGGGAACCTGTTTAGTTGATGGTAAATGTTCATCTTGGAGTGCAGTTACTTGCGGTGTTCCACAAGGATCTGTTTTAGAACCATTGCTGTTTGTCATTTTCATAAATGACCTAGAGGAGGGCTTGAAAGGAGGGTGAGAAGTTTGTGGATGACACGAAAGTCGGTGGAGTTGTGGACAGCAAAGAAGAATGTGGAAGGTTACAGCGGGATATAGATAAGTTGCAGAGCTGGACAGAAAGATTGCAAATGGAGTTCAATGTAGCTAAGTGTGAAGTCATTCACTTTGGTAGGAGTAACAAGAAGATGGATTACTGGGCTAATGGTAGGCTACTTGGTAGTGTGGATGAGCAGAGGGATCTTAGTGTCCATGTACACAGATCTCTGAAAGTTGCCAACCAGGTAAATAGTGCTGTGAGGAAGGCATATGGCGTACTGGGCTTTATTGGTAGAGGAATTGAGTTCCGGAGTCCTGAGGTTATGTTGCAGTTGTATAAGATTCTGGTGCGGCATCATCTGGAGTATTGTGTGCAGTTTTGGTCGCCATACTATAGGAAGGATGTGGAGGCATTGGAACGAGTGCAGAGGAGGTTTACCAGGATGTTCCCTGGCATGGTAGGAAGATCGTATGAGGAAAGGCTGAGGCACTTGGGGCTGTTCTCATTGGAGAAAAGAAGGTTTAGGGGAGATTTGATAGAGGTGTACATGATGATTAGGGGTTTAGATCGGGTTGACAGTGAGAACCTTTTTCCGCTAATGGAGTCAGGTGTTACTAGGGGACATAGCTTTAAATTAAGGGGTGGTAGGTATAGGACAGATGTTAGGGGTAGATTCTTTACTCAGCGGGTTGTGAGTTCATGGAATGCCCTGCCAGTAGCAGTGGTGGACTCTCCCTCTTTATGGTCATTTAAGCGGGCATTGGATAAGCATATGGAGGTTATTGGGCTAGTGTAGGTTAGGTAGGCTTCGGTCGGCGCAACATCGAGGGTCGAAGGGCCTGTACTGCGCTGTATTTTTCTATGTTCTATGTTCTATGTAATGTTAAAAGCCATTTCCCTCACTTTTCGTTTAACCAACCACAAGTTACAACATTAAATGAATTTTCCCACTGGTTTTATTTGAAGATCAAAGTCACTAATTGCAATGAGTTGGAATTTGCTGGGAGCTGTTGTATCTCAAATCTGTTCAAGTCTGTCCAAATGGCATACGGCAAGGCCCCAAACTGTTATGACATCAATGTCGAACCCCTCTGTTAATTAAAACCACACACCTAGAAAAGCTCACCTCACATCATAATCTGTCAAAACGTGAGCAACAGAGAACTCCTAAATTCCACTAATAAACAAAAAAACAATTTATATGTGTGCAAGTTAGCTCACTGAGTATGTTTTCAGTAGTTTCATCACCATGACTAGGTGACATCATCAATGAGAGTATCTGCTGAAGTGCTGGTAGTATCTCCCGCCTCTCTATTTATAGATCTTGGTTTCTTAAAGTGGGTGATGTCATTTCCGGTTTTTTTAACAAGAGAATGTAGACAGGATCTAAATTGATGCGTTTATTGATGGACTTCTGGTTAGAATATCATTCCTCTAAGAAGGTCCTTGCGTGTCTTAGTATGTGTGTGTACTTTGTCCCAGTCAAAGTGGTGCCCTTCTTTGTCTGTATGTATGGAACATAGTGATAGTGCGTCATGTCTTTTGGTGGCTAGTTGGTGTTCATGTATCCTCGTAACACAACAACAGGACAGTTTCAATGGTGGAAAAGTGGTTTTATATATACTGTTTAATCAATGTGTGTGCAGATAAGTCGCATTTTTCATATGTGCACAACACATTGTAAATTAACAACAGAGACACAGTTAACGAAAAATGATGCATTAAAACATGATTTGATCATCTCAACGTTCCCTCCTTTTCTGGGATTCCCAACTCTAATCTCCATTCTTACCAGGATGTTTGCTCCAAAGTCTTGATTCTGGTGTCCCAACTTATTTCAGTTAATCCCCTTTCTACCGGACTTCAATATGTTGGCCTGCTGGGTTCTTTCCAAAGCCATTGTCTGTCATATTATTGGAGATATATATTCTGGCATCATACTCAGCATTTGAAATATGACTCTGTTGTACATGCACTATACAAAGGACCACAGCACACAGGCATTGACAAAACATTGGGGGATGTTCATCTACTTATTTCAAGAATGTAGTTTACTCATTTTCCACATCTCCATATCTATATCCTCTCTCTCATTCTCCCTTTGTATCTAGTTAAGAAACCCACTAATTATTCTTCGTGTCCCATCTCCCAAAACTCCTTCTTTCAGTTTATATCTAACGCTCTCTTCAAGATGTAACATGATTATAATTAAGCAATGTTACTACAAATACATGCGGTCGTAGCTGGCCATAGTTAATTGGAAAGAAAGCAGAGCAGGAATGACCATGGAGCAGCAATGGGAGGTGGCTCTGGGGATAATTCGGAAGATAATACCAGAAATGCAACCCCAAGAACTTGAAACATACTCATGGGAGAACAAGGCAGCCATGAGTGATAAGGCATCAAACCAAAAGAGAAAACATACAATGTGGTGAATATGATTGGGAATCCAGAGAATTCATTGGCCCTGAAACTACATAACTCTGGCATCACTGACACTACAGAGCTCTTATTCATGGTTAGGGAAAGGAACAGAGGAAAAACATTCACTTTAAACACAGAAGATGGTATTTCTCAAGGAAAAAGATTCAGGTGATTTAAACATTTGAATTAAGATCAGTTAAATGCTTTTGCTGAATGTATCAGACTGGAAGCATGAACCGAGGAGATAGACCCTCAGCAGAATGAGAGTTTGAAAATGGAAGTATTGCCACAACAGAAACCAGGTAAGGTCACTGAGTGCAGGGCTGATGGGTGAATAGGTCTCAATGAGAATTGTGGAACAGGCAGCAGAATTGCATTGCAGGTATTGCAGCTGGAAACTGCGTTTTCATGCAGTGCTGTAGACCACAGCAGCTGGAGAAGCAGACATGCATTCAGCCACAACCTGTAACTTTTTGCCAGGATAACACCTCAGTCTGTCATTACCATCAACACCATCTATGACTCAGTGACGAGTGTGGGTGAACATGTCAGAGTCAGAATCACATGAACCTTAACCTGATGCTAACACATTAAAGCTACCTGACTTGACCAACAGATCTGAACGAAGCCCTGCAGCCCTGCCACATTCAGTTATAAATGGTGATGGACGATTAAACAAATGACTGGAGGAGAGGGCTCCACAAACATCCCCATCCTAAATAATGGAACACACCTGCACATCAGTGTAAAAGAGAAGGATGTTTTATCTACACCAACTTCTGCCAGAAGTGTTGAATCGATGATACACCTTACCATCGTCATGATGCCCTCAAAATCACAGATGCCAGTCTTCAACCAATTTGATTCGTGGCACGTGAGATGAAGAAACAACTGAACAGAGCAGATACGACGCAGACAATGGGTCCTGACTCCATTTCTGCAATAGACTGAAGACTTGTGCTGCACAACAAGCCGTGTCCCTGGGGAAGCTTTTTCATTACAACTCCAACTTTGACATCTCCCTGGCAATGTGGAAAATTACTCAGCTAAGTCCCGTCCCCTAAGACGGGAATAATTACAATCTGACCAATTACCACCTCCTCAGTCCCATCAAGACAGTCAAATTAGTGGGAGTTATTTTTGGCAGAGGTGTCAAGCAGCACAGAAATAACGTGCTCAGTGTGGTTTCCGACAGGTCCCCATGTGGAGATGGTGCTGTTGTGGAAATGTCACTGGATTACTAAGCCAGACCAGGCTAATGATCTGGCAGCGGGAGGAAGTTAAAGACAATTAATAAAATATCGACATCTAAAATCTGGGGTCAGTAACAGTGACCTTGAAGCCAATATGGATTGTAAACAGAATTTCCTTCTCCAATGTACTTATAGGAAGTGAATCTCCCATGATTTCCTGGTTTGGCCTAAAAGTGACTCCAAAGACCCTGACAGGTGATAAACATTTCAATGGTCTCTGAAATTGCCAAGCAAGGCACTCACTTGTATCAAACTACTCAGAGGTCTGAAAGGATGAAAGCGGACAGAACATCCGGCCTCAGCAGCAATGTGGGAAAAGGGAATGGGAACACAGTCCTGTCGACCCTGCAGAAACCTCCTTACTAACACCTGAGAGCTTGTGACAGCATTTTACAGAGCTCTTCCACAGACTGCACAGAAACATCGGGAATGGAAAACACATTTGGCCTCCCCATTCTAAGTTCATGGAAAAAAAATCTCCTCAATATACTTACCCCACACGATATACATATCTCTTAATGTGAGTAACCTTGGGAAGCTATAAAATAGGCGGTGCAGTAGTATGTTTGGTTCATCGAGTTGCTAACCAATTCAATATAATTTCCATACCATACTCCTGCTCTCCCACCATCCCTTTACTGTCTCTAAATCCGTATTTATATTCAGTGACTCGGTTTCCAGGTGCGAACGAATTCCCCAGGTTCCCCAGTCAGTGAGTGCAGATATTTATTATCATCTCAATGCAGAGTGACTGCCTGTACCTAATACTGTGGCCCCTTGTTTTAGAAGTCCCAGCCAGGGGAATTATCATCCCTGCTTCCAATCTGTCTCACTTTGTCAGAGTTTTGTAAATTTCACTGAGATCTCCACTTATTTTCCTAAATTTTTCAAAAAATCTCATGAATATTCAACTCTACGTTATCCAATGGTTCTTCATTGCCTATGTCCACAAGAATCATCTTCAAACCATTCCAAAAAAAATGTTTGCCACTTCTGGTTTTCCTTTCATCGGTATATTCTCACCCTCCCAAGTTATGTTATTACCTTCTACATGTGTAGTCGCGTGTTCTTTGTAATCGAGTCCAACAGACACCCGACTGCGGATGACAAGATAACTGCTCTGTAGTTCACCCCTCTCCATCTTCATCCTTTCTTAAATGGTTGGATAATATTTGTAACCTTTGCCTTATACAGATTGGCTAAATGACTTTCGAGAATGTGTCAGAAGATAAAGTAAAAATCCACGATGCAATCAACATGTCTATTGCTGATTCCTCATAAATCCTTGTATGAAGTACATCTGGTCTGTCAGATTTATAAATATTCAATCCAGCTTCCTTTTCAAAGATGACCTCAACATTGATAAGAATAATCTTAGACTTTACTTACACAAGTCCCATGGTCACTTGGTATTTCTGGAAGAATTTCTGGACATTCTTCCAATGAAGATAGACGCAAATAAACTGTTTCTTTTCCCTGCGATTTCTCTGTTCTCTGCAATAAACTATCCTGAACGCACACCAACTGTTCCACATTTGACCTTGTTTTTATTTTTTTTCATACATTGATAGATGCTTTTTAGCAGTTTTTATGTTTTTCTTTCGTTTGCATGCTTTTTCTCTTTTCGATTTTCTTCTCAGTTTCTTGGTCATCCTTTGCTGAGTCCTACATTTCTCTGAATCCACTGGATTACTACAACTTGGCATTTTTCAAAGCTGCCTCTTTTCATCAAATAGGTAAGTGAAGGTGGGGTTGAAAGTGTTAATTGGAGAGGAGGGTGGACCAGATTGATAGCAAGGAAGGTGGACGCATAGGAATGTACAAAAGGGCGATGCTGACTTGGAGGGTTGGAGTGGGATAGGGTGGGATTAGGGGAAATGGGGAAATCCACTATGATCCCCTGTGTTTGGAGGGTCCCAAGGCAGAAGAGGAGGCTTTCTTCCTGCAGGCTTCTGGTGGCTCGGATTTGGCGATGGAGCAGGTCCAGGACCCTCATGTCCTTGGCAGAGTGGGAAGGGGAGTTAAAGTGCTCAGCCACAAGGCGATGGAATTGTTCAATTAGGCTGTCCCAGAGATGTTCTCTGAAATGTTCCACAAGTTGACCTTCTGCCTCGCCAATGTAGAGAAGAACACATTGGGTTCAATGGATGCAGTAGATGAGGCGGTCTGTCTCCCTTCATCACCTATCACTTTCAACCCCACCTTCATCTACCTCCTGCAATCCCTGCTAATCTCCCCCCTGCCTCACCCCCTTCTCATTTATCCCTCAGCCCCCTGGGCATATAAGCTTCATTCCTGATGAAGGCCTTATGCCCGAAACATCGATTTATCTGCTCTTAGTATGCTGCCTGACTGTGCTTTTCGATCACCACCCTCTTCGCCTCTGATCTCCAGCATCTGTAGTCCCGACTTTCTCCTCACACCTTGTTGGCTTGCATGACTCATATTTATAACAGTTCCTTCAAATAAAACAAAAACTGTCATGTTCTCAAACAGCATTAAAGAAAACCAGTACATTGTGATCACTGTTCCCAAAATGTCCTTTCCAGCAAATTTTTCAATTAGCTCTTCTGATCACTCAACACCAATTCCTAAATAACCTGATATCGAGCTCAGTGCTTAACATAATGCTCATGTAAACCATCTCACACGTCGTCATGAAATCCATTTTTCCCAGCATTAGCATTCAATTGGGTTAACCGAGTTTAGATATAACTTAAACAGTACATTATCACTGCAGGAGCCACAAATGTGTATAACTCATTTCCTGTTTTATAACATAACCAAAATATGTGTATTGCAGCTTTCACTTTGATATATAACTCCCATCAATGTTTGCTCCTCCTTGCTTTTTTTTAATCTCCACCTTACTAGATTCTGTGGAATCTGAGCGATGTGGGCTCTGGGGAGATTGATGGTAGAGATCATCTCGTCACATCATTTATGATCTTCTCAAACTTTAATTACTCCAGATCTCCCGTCATGCAGTGGAGTAGAGAAGGACAATGATCTTCCAACAATGCTCTGTATTCCCCCAGAGAGCTGAGACTGCTCTAACCTAGGTGGGAACCTACCAGCAGGCCGGTAAAGTGTTGCTGCTGCTGTACAGGCTCTTAGTGAGATCGTATCTAGAGTAGTGTGTACAGATTTAATCTCTTCAATGAAGAAAGGATGTTGTTACATTGGAAGCAGCTCAGAGATGGTTCCCTCAACTGATTCCTGCAATGAAGGTGCTAGCTTATAATGAAATGATGATCAGGTTGACCCAGTAGCCATTGGAGTTTACAAAGATTCAAGATGATCTTATTTGAACATAAATGGCAGAAGGAGTGAACGAGTGAAGTGAATTACACAGATAGTGGAGGAATCCGTTCCGTTCTCCAGCCTGTTACACAGGAACAACAGGAGGATATTCAGGTCTTCGACCCTGTTACACCAAAACAGGATGAGGCTATTCAGCCCCTGGAGCCTGATATACATTTAGAGAAGGAGGCCAGTCAGCCAGTCGAGCCTATAACATTAGGCCATGCTGCACCAGTATCCTGTTAAACAGCAACAGGATCAGTCTATTCAGCCTCCTCAAGTCTGTAACATAGGAACTGGAAGAGGACACACAGTGAGTGGAGATTGTTACACTGGGATAACAGGAGGCCATTCAGACTCACCGAGCCTATTGCAAGGGAATTGGATAAGGATTAAAAACTATCTGACACTTCTTTCATGAGAAAGGAAGAGGCAATTTAGACACGTGTCTGTTGTGTGGGAACAAGAGAAGACCAATCAGTCCCTCGGTCCCATCTCCGGGATACATGAGGAGACCGTTCAGTATTTCCACCTGTTATAGAGAAGTATGATAAGACCCATCAGCCCCTCAAAATGTTACACAGCAACAGTAAGATTCCATAATCTCCCAATCCTCTAAAGCATCAACAGGAGGATGTCATTCTGGCCTTGGAGATGGTAACATGGGAACACCAGAAAGACGTCAGCCCATCGATCTTGTACACCAGCAGGATGATGAGTCCATCCAGACACACGTGGCTCTTACACAGCATTTGGACCAAATCTCTTAAAAACGTGTGTCTTTTAAACAGGAATTCAAAGAAAACGTAAAGCTTTTCGAAAGGGAAGAACTTGTAATAATGGTATACATTAGGGACGAAAGTCTAACAATAAACTATTGTAATTTAAGGCAAATTGTTAGAGTCCATTGTTCAGGACATTTGCAAAGTTAAACCACAATCCATCAGAGTCAACATGGTTTTACGAAGGCTAAACCGTGTCTGAATTGTTTGCTTGAGCTATTTGAAGATGCCACAAACAAGGTGGGTCGTGGGAATCCTGGAGATGGAACATATCTGGTCTTCCTGAAGGCATCGGATATGTCGCTTCTCCAAAGAGTAAGTGGTAAGATCAGACAACATGGGTTTAGGAGTAATTTATTAGCTTGGATGGAGGATTGGTTAACCAACAAAATGGAGTCAGATGGAATAAATGTATAACTTTCTTTTGGCAAATGCAATTTGTGGGGTGACATTGATTTCAGGACTCATGCCTCAACCATTTGCGATCGATGGAGTGACTGTACACTGTTGATGGGATCGAAAATAGGATGCCACATTTTCAGATGACACTAACATAGATGGGAAATTACTTCAGAATGATGATGCAAGAGATTTTAAATCTATATGGATAGGTTGGGTGAATGGGCCAACATTTAGCAAGGAAAATTAAAGTGAAGAAAAATGGGGCTTTTAGGGTGTATGTTTGCTCGCTGATCTGTGGGTTTGATATCCAGACATTTCGTTACCTGGCGAGGTAACATCATCAATGGCGACCTCCAAGTGAAGCAAAGCTGTTGTCTCCTGCTTTCTATTTATATCTTTCTCCTGGGTGGGGTTCCTGGGGTTTGTGGTGATGTCATTTCCTGTTCGTTTTCTGAGAGATTGATAGATGGCATCTAAATCTATATGTTTGTTTCTGACGTTGTGTTTGGAGAGCTACCACAAAGAAACGCCACCATTTCGACTGGGACAACACATCTCTCCAGAGACAGGCGAAGCAAAGACATGCCAGAGAATTCCTACAGGCCTGGCACTTCAACCACAACGACATAAACAAACACATAGATTTAGATGCCATCTATCAACTCCTCAGAAAACGAACCGGAAATGACATCACCACAAACCCCAGGAACCCCATCCAGGAGAAAGATATAAATAGAAAGCAGGAGACAACAGCTTCACTTCACTTGGAGGTCGCCACTGATGATGTTATCTAGCCAGGTAATGAAACGTCTGGATATCAAACCTACAGCTCAGCGAGCAAACCTACATCCTAAATCTCAACCTGAGCTAAAAGCCTTCACAAACCTTGCAAAAGCCATGAGCGCAACACACTACAACTTGCCCGTAGATGGGAAAGGAATGCCATCCGAGAGAGTTCTACCCGCGAACAACTGTACTTCCTGCATGAATGTTTAAGAAAACAACTACTGCCAAAATGTCTGCAATATAAACGCCGATAAAAACACCTCAAGCCAAAAGTTTAACAGAACAAAACGGCCGCAGAATGCTCCGAGAATTAATCAATGACGCCCACCACAGACTCTGAAAATACAAACGGGAAATTGCGCGCCAAAAGCTGTTATTCAAACAAGCAACAAATCAAGTATGGTCAGACGTGATAGAACAAGCCATCACCACCAAACACCGACAAAGACAGATAAAGAAAAATCGGGGCGTGAAGTAAAAACTGGACAAACTCACAAAAAAAACACAAAACCGCTAACACAGGGGCATGGATAAAGAACTTATCAGACCGGACCCTATCAGACACAGAAAAAGCGGTACTAATCAAAGGATGAAATTTCAATTACCGAGACGCTGACAAGAAGGAATTACTTGCGGCATTAGAAACCACATTGAAGGACAACAATCTCATGGAAGAAACACAACAAACGATCAGACAGACAGTTGCACCTATTCTCAGCCGAAAGAGGGAAGGAAACAAACTGACCACACAAGAAAAGAAAGCCCTAGAAAACCTCAAAAAAGACAAAGACATCATTATATTACCTGAAGACAAAGATCGCTCACAATCATCCTGAACTGAAGGGACTACATAGAAAAATCTAATGCACTACTCACAGGCACCAACACCTACCAACAGGTGGCGCTTGACCTGACCACACAACTAGGAAACAAAATTACTTATCTCGTAAGAAAATTACACAATTCCAGACAATTAAACAAGACAGCATTCCAGAAAATGAAACCCGATGGGACCAATACCCCACATTTCTACGGACTATCAAGAATCCATAAACCATGAGCCCCCCTCAGAACTATAGTCGCACTACCCGGAATACCAATTTACAGACTAGCCAAAGAACTACACGCAAGACTAAAATACCTAGTAGAAGAGTCACAACACTCCATCCACTCCACCCAGGAAGTCCTAAAAATCATCAAAAACGCCAACATAGAGGAAGACGAAGCAATGATCTCATTCGACATAACAGCACTGTTCACCTCCATTAACATCGACCTGACAACGGAAACACTTACCACACTTTTAGAAGAGACCACACACCAACCACCATCAATCACATTACCAACGAAAACATCATGAAGCTAATGGACCTGTGCCTCACCACCCACTTCACCTTCAAAAACATAGTCTACAAGCAAACCAACAACACGCCCATGGGATCTCCACTTTATCAGGATTCATAGTAGAAGCGGTAATGCAAGGACGAGAACAAACAGCCCTACCAATCATCAAACCAAATATCTGGGTTCGCTACGTAGTTGACACTTTTGGCATCACAAAATGAAACAAGATAGAAGAGACATTTAACATCATCAACAACACTCTCACAGGCATAAAGGTCACCAAGGAGGAAGAAACCGACAACAAACTCGCATTCCTGGACATCACAGTCGAAAGAAAGGACAATGGAGAACTACGAACCTGCATATAGAGAAAACCGACAAACACTGACCAAATACTTAACTACACCAGCAATCATCCCAACACACACAAACGAAGCTGTATCAGAACACTATTCCAACGAGCCACCACACACTGTAGCTCAGACAAGATACGCAAAACAGCGGAGAACCACCTATACGACGTATTCAAGACGAGCAGATACGCAAGAAACACAGTGCGCAGATTTCTGAAGGACAAACCACGACAATCAGACCAAACACAGCCAGAAACCCTAACCACCTTACCATACATCAAAGAAGTTTCAGAAATGACAGCCAGACTACTGAGACCCCTCGGAATCCTAGTAGCACACAAACCCACCAACACTCTAAAACAAAAACTAACGAACTTAAAAGACACAGTACAACCCATGGACAAAACCAATGATATCTACAAAATTCCATGCAAGGACGACCACAAACACTACATAGGACAAACAGGAAGAAAGTTAACCACCAAGATACATGAACACCAGCTAGCCACAGAAAAACACGACCCTCTCTCCCTCATAGCACTACATATGGATGAAAAAATCCACCCTTTTGACTGGGACAACACATCTATCCTGGGACAGGCTAAGCAAAGGCATGCCAGAGAATTCCTAGAGGCCTGGCACTCCAACCACAACGCCATAAACAACACATAGATCTAGATGCCATCTATCAACTCCTCAGAAAACGAACCGGAAATGACACCACCACAAACCCCAGAAACCACATCCAGGAGAAAGAGATAAATACAAAGCAGGAGGCAACAGCTTCGCTTCCCTTGGAGGTCGCCACTGATGATGTTACCTAGCCAGGTAACGAAACGTCTGGATATCAAAACTACAGCTCAAGGAGCAAACATACACCCCAAATCTCAACCTGAGTTACAAACCTTCACAAACCTTGAGAAAAAAAAATGGTGCTATTCAAGTTGGCCAGTATTAATGGAGAGACAAATTATTATCTAAATGGCGAGAAAGTTCAAAGTGCTTTGGTGCAGAGGGATCTGGATGTCTGCTAGCATATCACAGAAAACCTGCATACAGGTACTGCAAGTAATGAGAAATGCAAGCATAATTTCAGTGTTTACTTATAAAAGGATAGAGTAGGGAGTGTTGGTGTAGCTATGCAAGGCATTTGTGAGGATGCAACTGGAGTACAGTTTGGGTGTCCTCCAGAATGAGGTATTTACACTGTAGGCAATTCAGAAGAGCTTCATTAGATTGATTCCATATTTGAAGTGTTTGCCATATGAAGAGAAATTGAGCAGGTTAGGGTATACACTCGAGTTTATAAGAATGAAAGGAAATCTCATTGAGTTCTGTAAAATTCGAAAAATAATTAAAAGTGTAGATGTGGGTGGATTTTTTTTCATGTGGCGCAATCTACAACAAGAGACTAGAGTGTTAGGATGGAGAGATGGCACGAAAAGGGAATAGACGCCGAGTTGACATCAGCCTCATCGAGCGGTTGGATTCCTCACAGATGCTCATTGTTCTTATTCAACTCTTCAACTGTGTTGTATAGGAATGAGGGAGGATTGGGTATCATACAGGAAGCAGACACTCAGGATAAAGCAGTTAGAGAGAACGTAAAAAGTCGCGCCACACAGTGACCAGCGCTGGGTTCTCAACTATTTACAATCGATATCAATGATCAGGAAGATGGAACAGATATACAGATGCTGCGTTTGGTGATGTCGCTGTGATAAGCAAGAGATTAAATAATCAAGAGAGGGTGGAGAGTCTGCAAATAGATTCAGAGAGGTAAAGGCAATAGATAATAGTTTGTCAGGTGGAATCTAACATGATATAACCTGTCATTTCATTTACAGAAATAATGGAAGGCAGTTTGTTACTGAAATGGAGAGGGATTACAGGACTTAGTAATACTGTGTGCTGGGAGGTTCACTCAGACCCTTTCAGAAATGGCAGGTTTTGCTCCATCCCTGTTTGTCAGCTCCCAGACACTCTAAGTGACCCCATTGCTCTCCGTACACATGGAATACTTTGATATGGTTGATTGATGGTGGGGATGGTGTTTTGAAACCTGCATCAAGAGGATGTCCTTTTTCCAAGATATATTCATTTCTTTCCACGTGGAGACTCGATGACGATGAAAATGGCTGACTGCTTCTGAATGAAGAGGCCATGACTGCTACCAGGACAGTGGGTATTCACCATCATGATGTACTGTGCATGCGTTACATTAATAGAGAGAGAAATCCTCTCCCCATTAACATGGGTACTCTGTAGATGCACTGTACACCATTGGAAATCGCACTATGCTGGATATACCCGGAAGCTCCCTGCTGTGGGAGAAACAATGTATTTATCTCATCCACCATGTATATCCTCCATCACCGAATGGTGACAATGATGTTGAGATATTGGGAAATGATGGATGTGTCACCTTGTCCAGCCTGGAATGTTCTGGATCATAGAAGCTGAATGAGAAAAAGTAACCCTAACAGCCACTGCCAGCACCATCCTCCCCCTGGTGTGAAGCTGCAGGTCGTGTTGAAGGAGGTGACACCGCTCTGTGACCAGCTCCTTGTTCAATTAGGGTCCCCTCACACTCTGCTCCTGGGTTAAGTGAAGCTTGGGAAGCTGTACCTGGCAAAACCCAATGTGGATACAGCAGATCCCTTTCCCCACACACACTCACTGCGTGGTTTCAGAGTTCCCTTCTCTGCAGCTTCTGCTCCATTTGCTGTTCATGTAACAGACTCAGATGCTGCATCCAGAGTTGGGTCACCAAATCCTCAGGTCTCCCTGCATGTCTGAGGCAGCTCACAGCACATCCTCCAGCAAACCATCCGCAGTCCCTCCACTTAATTTTCAATTACAGGATTCATCACAAATCCCTTGGCTACAAGTGTCGTGGACCAGTCCAGATCTCCCCAAAATATTTTAAGAAGGCCGCTTAGACCCAAACCTTTCCTTATTTTGAATATAGATGGGAGGTGTGCTTTCCAGATATGTTGCGACTGGTCAAACCACTCAACATTAAGCAAAATATAATCTATTGAAATGCTTTAGTTAAAATAAAATCAAAGAAAAGAATATTTTGGGAGAGCTTATATGTTGGAACACTTATACAAACAATAGATACCGTTCCTTCTTTGTTTACACTGCTTTGCTTTTATGTTCAAATGCAGATCCTTACAGCAGTTTGCCAATCCCGGAGGTTACAATATCAACAGAGATCTCAGAAGGAAAAGCAGCTGTGGGTCATTTATTGAAACTTCCAACCCTTCTAGGATCCCCAGCAGCTTCTGAATGCTGCAGCTAAAAAACAAAATGAGGAAACCTGGTCTGGGAGAGCTAGCCACTGCCCTTCCATTGTTATCACCGTTTTAATGAAACCTAAAATCTCAGATTTTTATTTAAACTGTTTTCTGACAGCAGTTCTGCACGTCTGCCTTTAAAACCTCTCTTAAAAAAAACACAAGAGAAAATAAACGTTTTACAATGATAGTATCTTCACAACTCATTCTTTAATAAAATCATCCATCAATGCACAAATGTGGATTCATTTTAGACCTCCTAATATTCCTCTATTATAGATGGAAATGTATATATATATTACATTGACTCTGAGCATACAAATGTTCACAACTATTTCGATTTCAGTCATTTTACTCCTGCCACAGAATGCCTTTGTCTTTCTTCATCCAAGTCTCCACAAGGTGTCAAAACTTAGGTTTTCTCGCCCTGTCACCTGTGTAGTTTCAAATTGAATGGTAGCAATAATAAGCTCAATCGAAACAGACTGGCATTTTTCTCCCTAAACTGCTCCAAAAAGTTTAAGGGGTCACGATCAGTGAAAGAGATTTGTCTCATGTATGTTATTGGCAATGTAAATCTGAAATGTTGGAACGCCAACACCAAGCCGAAGGCCTCCTTGCCCATTGTGGAGTAAATCTGTTGATGTTTCCACTGGACTCTCCAACCACACGTTACATAATGGAGCACTTCTCATATTTTCAATAGTCCTTCTGAATGACATAGCTCCCCATGTCTCAGCATAAAAGACTTACATGTTTCCGTCCCTCTTAATGCTCTAACCTCTTTACTTGCTACTACTGGCCTATGCCAGTAAACCTTACTTTCACAGGTATATGTTTTAAGAAGATCTCACACATTCTTCAATCTCTCATAGAAACCAAACTTTGATTTCTGAACTCAATCAGCATCATCAGCCATTTCAGCTTCTCACCTTGCCATTTTAACTCTCAGCTCTTCCACACGAGTTCTCACGACTGCAGGAAGTGAATTGTTGAACTTCTCCAAAATAAGAATCTCTCTAAGAGTGTCATAGGTTTGCTCTGTTTTTAATATGTTTACCCACTTTTCAAAATTACGTTGTTTGATCCTTTCAAACTCAATGCGTGTTTAACCAGAGACCCTTTTTTTAGATTCCTGTAATGCTGTCTGTCAGCTTCTGGCACAAGTTCATATGCACTTTCAGTTGGCATACTGGCCACTCCATACTGGCCAGATACCTCATCCGATAGGGATGCAAATACCTATCAGCTTTGTTTGGATCAACTAAATCCACATGGCCACTGGTGTCTGCATTTGCTTAGCCACTTCTCAAACGAAATTCAAAAGGCTTCCCCATCCTTCTCATCAAATTTAGAGAATGCCTGGATGCATTTAAACAGATCCCCATTAGGCCATTGTTTACAATAGGGTTGCTCAACCTCACTAACCTCCACATGCAGCCGACCGTCTGCCTTCATCTCGGCCCTCTATGTCAACTTTCCTCTCTAACTGCTAACTTTTGAAGTTGAAACTCTCTGCTTTTCTTCTGTCATTTTTCTCTCTTTCTTCTTCATTTCCCTTTCTTTTATTTCTGCTTTTCATCATAATTCAAACTGTTTCCATTCCTTCTCATGTTCAAAGTGCCTCATTTGAAATTGAATTCTCGCCATCTCCAAAGGGTCTGATGGCGGTTCCACCAAATGTAATTGCCGAGCTATAGCTGTAATTATCTCTCATTTTCTCAAAGACAATCGCAACCCCAACTCCAGCTTGTCTGTCAATTCCTACAGTTTTGCCTTCATTACCTTTTGTAAAACGCCCAACTTCACTTTTCCACACCCAGAGAACTCTTGGTGACTGAATCTTTATACAAAAAATACCAACCGAATTCAACATCGGGAAAAAAGACACGAGCAACTACCATACGCGACCTTTGAACCCAATAGTCTCCTGGTGCATTCTCTCCAGTGTCTGCATGAGCTTATTCTGGATGCTTTGATCTCCGCCCACAATCCAAAGATATGCATGTCAGGTGTATTGGCCATGATAAATTATTCATAGTTTTCAGGGATGTGTGGGTTAGGTGCCTTAGTCGGGTTAGATGTGTAACAATAGGGTACAGGAATGGGTCTGGGTAGGTTACTCCTCGTAGGGTCGGTGTGGATATGTTGGGTCGAATGGCCTGTTTGCATACTGTATGGATTGTAATTCTAAACCCAATTTGGTATTATCGACTTAGAACCAGACAAGAGACCCCAGTTTGCTATAGACCAACCAGACCGCCTCAAACTATTTTAAGAACTATTTTGGATGCCAATCTTTCCTTATTTTAATGGTAGATGTGAAGTGGGAGTTCCAGATGTGATGCTGCTAGTCAAACCACTCACCATTAAGTAAAACGCAATATATTTAAACACTCTAATGAAAATCCAGACAAAATGAAGAGGAATTTAGAATAACTTAAATATTGGAAATCTTAACCGAATAATGGATGCAGTACCTTCTACAAATGAACTGATCCAATATACTAACATCACCTAAACACACCCCTTGGTAAAAAGGAACATTCAGACATGTGTTCCTGCATACGGTTCTCCAATCCAGGAGGAAACAGCATCAAGTGAGGTTCCAGAGAGAATAGCAGCTCGGGATAATTTACTAAAACTTCCAACCTTCTGGGACCCCAAGCACCTGGTGATTGTTATAGCTACAATAAAAAGAAATCTAGAAAGCCTGGTCTGTGCCAGCTGGCCATTGTTACTACAATTTATTTTTAAAAAACCCTAAAAGCCCCGTAATTTATTTACTTGCGCCGTTTTCAGTAGGCAGTTTGGCCTTTAAGATCTCTTACTAAAATAAAAAGGATAAAATAACCTTTTTATTAAAAAAAAGTGACAGCATTATCAGGCAATTTAGATGCCTGGTCCTTTACTCAGTGGGCTTCCTCGTGTTACTGATCGCAAGATCACCAGAGAGGGACAGCCACAGGTACTGACCAAGTTACCAGGATGTTTCTCATAACTTCTGAAACACGCCTATCCATGGACCATCATATGGGACATACCAGGAAATGAACAACCGCTTATCACACCCCATTTCATTATTTCTGAGCTAAACAATGCCAGCACTAGATACACTAGGGAGCCAAAACCCAAGGCCAGGGAAAGATACAAAGGGACAGAGAGAATCACATTAAAGACTGAAACAGGCATTTAATTAACTAAAAAGATGTTGTGGAAGTATGAGGAAAAAGTCAGGGCAGTGGGACTAACTGGAGAAGTGAGATCTTCGAGAGTAAAATTACAAGAATGAGAACATTCAATAAAGGCATTGCCAGATTAGCTGAAATGGTTTGTTACATCAAATTCTGAATCTGCTTCACAGAACACCACAAACAACATTAACTGGGACAAGATGACAGCCCCGTATGGAGAGCTGTGCAGATCATGCTCGCGTGTTGCTCAGTACATTGCACTATCTGCCCAGTATGAGAGTATTGCAAACTTTACTATCATATGCTAACTATATTCACATCAGGTTACTGCCTACAATGGGAAGGTTTGCTCTCTCTGCTTGTGTGTGTGTGTTCATCAGGGAGAGAGAGAGAGAGAGAGTGTGTGTGTGTGTGCGCGTGATGACGTGGTTAAATGAGAAACTCATTGTCTGAGAAAGAACGCACATGAAGAAAACAATTTTAAATACGAACAACTGGCAGGTTTTTTGTTAATCAACAGAGAGAACGAGAGAAGTTTCATGGACAGATAAGGTAAAGTGTTTGAGAATGTTAAAATAAAGGCATTGCCAGACACAATAGCAATGTACGTCAGCGTGCATGAATGACAGATGGATGGGGGTTGGTGTGAGTTTGAATCAGATTTCTTTGGGCAGGTTTGAAGCCGGGAGCATCAGCAGAAGATTCTTGCCTTCATTAAGACTGTATTTCATATCTCAAGATTCAAACAGCAGATGGAATAAACCACTGAGACATATTCTGGAGTGATGAGTATTTCAAGTTAGAAAAGGTCAAGGAATGGTGTCAAGAATCAGCTCAGGGTCAAAGGGATCTCCCACATTTGTGACGTGTCTGCCTCTGCTGCAGATATTGTCCAGGGATGGGATGGAAACAGTAGAGGAAGTGGAATTTGTAACCAGAACAATAGACAGTGACCTCCATGCTCTTAACAGCAAAGGCAATGATATAATGAATTGTGGTTCTCCACTGAAACAGAATAGGTCAACATAGAGACCAGGAGTAACACTGCCAGAGCAGAGAGCGAGACAGTAATTGAACACCTTCGTTGATGTCACTTAGTAGTGGTCTGTAAAGTGAATATCAGGATTGAGAGATTCCACAGGAACAATAATTTTGGGAAGAAGTGTGGACTATATGAAATAACAATAATACAGTCATAACTGTAGGCAGCACAGTGGCACAGTGGTTAGCACTGCTGCCTCACAGCACTAGTAGACCTGGGTTCAATTCCCGCCTCAGGTGACTGACTGTGTAGAGTTTGCACGTTCTCCCCGTGTCTGTGTGGGTTTCCTCCCACAGTCCAAAGATGTGCGGGTCAGATGCATTGGCTATGCTAAATTGCCTGTAGTGTTAGATAAGGGGTAAATGTGTGGGTGTTGAGTGGACTTGTTGGGCCGAAGGGCCTGTTTCCACACTGTAAGTAATCTAATAATTTCATTAGGGCGGCACGGTGGCACAGTGGTTAGCACTGCTGCCTCACAGCAACAGAGACCTGGGTTCAATTCCCGACTCAGGCGACTGACTGTGTGGAGTTTGCACGTTCTCCCTGTGTCTGCGTGGGTTTCCTCCGGGTGCTCCGGTTTCCTCCCACACTCCAAAGATGTGCGGGTCAGGTGAATTGGCCATGCTAAATTCCCCGTAGTGTTAGGTAAGGGGTAAATGTAGGGGTATGGGTGGGTTGCACTTCAGCGGGTCAGTGTGGACTTGTTGGGCCGAAGGGCCTGTTTCCACATTGTAAGTAATCTAAAAAAAATAACTGGTTTATAGAAAACAAAATCTGGACAGTGACACTCACCAGGAACACCAACGATAGCCAGGAAGGGATAATAGAAGTATTGAAAAATGAGAAGAGCGTAATAGATCTGAGATGATAATGACAACCAATCAAACGCAGAAAAATACCACACATAATATGATAAGCTCCTGTCTATTGTTGAAATATTCCTGTCTAATGTTCTCAGATTCTGATCCATGTTTGGAACATTCCTGTCTAATGTTCTCAGAGTCTTATCTCTCCTCCCCCACTCTCTGGATCTGCTCATCCCTGTCAGTGCTGTCGGTGATGCTCCCGCTCATGTTATGGGTTGACACGTTATACGGAGGCCGTTTATTATTAAAAGATGGAAATTCTCCACTGGGATAATTAGAATCCATGGAGGTTGGCATTAATCACAGTCACTGAACAAACAGACTCAGTTAACCAGTTCCATACATCACTTTTCATTTACTGGTTTTGGATGGAATGGTTGAGGGTTGCTGAGGGATGGACCATAAATCTTTCAATCTTTTTAATTTTTTTTCCTTGTATATGAGAATATTAACAGAACACTGCAGCAGTCTATATATTTCCACTCTGTTTATGAAAGGACGCAGTTATTAAAAAAACAGATCGGCGGCATAAAAAGAAGTCGGGTGGGCAAATTTCTAGATACCTGAACACAAAGTGCGGTACTGATTGACCAGTGTGAGGCTACTCATGGTTTTAATGCCCTGTTATCAAATCCTGTCATAACCTTGAGACAGAGCATTGAGACTGCTGCTCAGGAACTGGCCAAGACAATTCTGTCCCTATGGTCCTTACAGAGGGATAAGAGAAAGCCATTCAGTCCATATTAGCCTGTTGCTACTTGAAAAGGTGGAAAACTGGAATATTGGCACATTTTGCCAACAGAATCATTCAAAACAAAGGGATGTGTCACTGCAGCTGTATGAGGTGTTACTGAGAGGGCACCTGGAGTACATTGTGTTCTCTGTGTTTCTGTAACTGAGAATGGTTGGACCACCATTAGATACAGTTTACCGGCAGTGTGTAATCCACGGGTTGCTGTGTCATTTGATGTCTCGGGTCTGTTACACAGGGACAGGATGATGCCATGAAGTCTCTTGAGTCTATTTCAGAGGGACAGGAGGAGGTCATTCAGCCTCTCCAGTCTATTACAGAGGGACAGGAGGAGCCAATTCAGCCTCTCGAACCTGTTCCAGAGGGGCAGGAAGTGTTTATTTAACTTTCAAATCTGTTACACATAAATATAAGTTTCAAACTAGTTGTGGAACAGGAATGACCTGATGTAAACATTAAAGTTCCTACTTTGAATAAGGTCAATTTTGAAAGTGTTAGGTGAGCTCTGTGAAAGGCTGATTAGGATACCCTATTTGCAGGTAAAGGGATGGTTGGAAAATGCAAGGCGATTACATCTTGGTGTCAGAGAGTCCAGAGCCATCGTGTTCCTATTAGTGAGGTGGGCAAGGCTGGTGGGTGCAGGGAGTGCTGGATGGCTAGATATATTGATGCTCTGGTCAAGATAAGGAAGGAGGCATATGTCAGGTAAACAGAGCTGAGATCAAGTGAGTCCCGAGAGGGGTATAAGGGTAGTAAGTGTATAGTCAATGGGGAACTCCAGCCAGAAAAATATGGACATGAGCTGGCTTTAGAATTAGGGTTAACGAGGCATTGAAGCAACTGTACACGTCCTTTAATGGCAAAATATTAACTAGGGCGAGAATAGGGCACCTTACAGGTCAGTAAGGCTACCTATGTGCGCAACCATAGGAGATGGAAGGGTTACTAAACAAGTATTTCTCCTCAGTATTTAATGTAGAGGAGCTTACAACAGTGAGAGAAGGAAGAAATATATAGTGATATCTTGAATAGTATCTATATTACAAGGAGATATCGGACATTTTAAAACATACAAAGGTGAACAAATCCCTGGGATCTGATCAGTTGTATCCCAGAAGTTTGTGGGAAGCTCGGAAAGAGATTGCTCAAGTCTTTTGCTGATATATGTGTATTATTGATTTACACTGGTGAGGCGTCAAAAGACTGGAGGGCTGCTAACATAGTGTCATTATTTAAGAAAGTAAGGAAAATACAGCTAACTATAGATTGGTGAGCCTGACGTCAATGGTGACTAAATTGTTGGCGGTGGGGACGGGGGAGGGGTGGTTGATTGAAAGGATGTATATGCATTTGGAAAGACAAGGACTGAAGAGAGCTTCGTACATTGGAGATCACGTCTCACTGACTGGGTGGAATTTTTTGAGGAAGTGAAGAAGATGATTGATGACGGCAGGACAGTGGATGTTGTCTTTATGCAATTCAGTAAGAAAACCAAAATGTTCTACATGGTAGACTAGTTATCAAGGTTAGACTGCCGGGAATCCTGGAGAGCTCGTCATTTAGATCCAATTTTTTCTTGAATATTGGAGATAGGGCGTGACAGTGGACATTTGTTCATTGAACTTGGAGACCTGTGACTAGTGGCGTGCCACAAAGATCAATAGTGAGTCTTTTGTTACTTATGCAAATCATTTGTACGTGAGTAAGTGAAGGATGGTCAGTAAGTTATTAGATAATTCCAATTTTGGTGGTAATGTCGACAGTGAAGAATAATGTCTCAGAATATAATGAGGCGTTGATTAGGTGAGCCGAGGAGTGGCAGATGGAGTTTATTTGAGATAAATGTGAGGTGTTGCATTTTGGCAAGAAATATCAGAGGATGAAATATAGGTAGGGTCCTGTTGAAAGTCGCCAATCAAGGATAACTCCACAGAAATTATGGAATCCCTACAGTGAGGAAACAGGCTATTCTACCCATCGAGGCTACACCGATCCTCTCAACAGTATCCCGCTGGACAAACCCCTACCCTATCCCTCTGAGCCTGCATTTCCCATGGCTAATCCACCTCGCCCACACATCCCAGGGTACCATGCACAATTTAGGATGGTCAATCTACCCTTACCTGTATATCTTTATACTGTCAGAGGAAAACATAGTACCCGGAGGAAACTCACACAGACACGGGGAGAATGTACACACACCACACAGTCAGTCATTCAGGGATGGAATTAAACCCAGATCGCTGTCCTGTGAGGCACCTTGTGGTGCAGGTTCTCAGTTCCTTGAAAGTGCCGTCACAGTTAGACAACATAGTGAAGAAGCCACTTGTTGATCTTCCCTTTATTGGTGTGTGCTTTGACTCTAAGTATTTGCATGACGTGTTGGATCTGTACAGGATATTTGGCCACTTTTGTAATATTGCCTTTAATTCTGGGCTCCCTGCTGTCGGAAAGATGTTGTCAAACTTGAAAGGATGCAAAAGAGATTTGAAAGAATGTTACAGGTGTTGGAGGGTGAGAATTACAGGGAGTGTGTGAATAGGTTGGCAATATTTTCAAATGTTATTGCTGAGTGGGGACCTTAAAGAGGTTTATAAAATCATGAGGGGCATAGATAAGGTAAGCAGTCAATGTCTTTTCCCTGGATAGACGAGTCCAAATAAAGAAGAAAAAGTTTAAAGATGAGAGGGGAACGATTTAAAAAGGGACATGAGGGACAACATTTTCACATAGAGACTGCTGTATGTGTGGATTGAACAGCCAAAAGAGGTGGTAGAGGCAGGTACAGTTACACCATTTAAAAGGCATTTGGATGGATACACGCATGGGAAGTGTTTAGAGGGAGATGGGCCAACTGCTGGCAAGGGGGACGAGATTAATTTAGGATAGTTGGTCGGTATGGATAATCAGACCGAAGGATCTTTTTCTGTGCTGTACATCTCTGAGAGTCTATTGACAATTAAGTGTTTAACATTGGAACAGAAGGTGGTTATTCAGCTTCTGAATTCTGTCAGTCAGCTTGTTTGCTCAATTACTGACAGCCAAATACAAAAATACATCATTCAGATTTTGATGGTGTTTTACAGAAACAGGCTTTTAGTCAAGAAAAGCTGTAAAGAATGTGAAGAGGCCATTCCACAGAAGCAGCAGTTAAGCACAGAGCTATTGGAGCCTGTTACTCTGGAGCAGGAGGAGGACATCGACTTTCACAAAACTTTGCTTAGGAGGAAGTCGCCCAGCTGCTGAAACCTGGTACACGGAGAAAGGAGGCAATCACTCAACTGTTCGAGACTGGGACAAAGGAACAGGAGGCAGTCACTTAACTGTTCGAGACTGTGACAAAGGAACAGGAGGCAGTCACTCAACTGTTCGAGACTGTGACACAGGAACAGGAGGTAGTCACTCAACTGCTCGAGACTTTGACACAGGAACAGGAGGCAGTCACTCAACTGTTCGAGACTGTGACAAAGGAACAGGAGGCAGTCATTCAACTGTTCGAGACTGGGACACAGGAACAGGAGGCAGTCACTCAAATCTTCGAGACTGTGACAAAGGAGCAGGAGGCAGTCACTCAACCGTTCGAGACTGGGACAAAGGAACAGTCATTTACACAAATCCCCATTAGACCATTGTTTACAATAGGGTTGCTCAACCTCACTAACCTCCACATCCAGCCTACCGTCTACCTTCATCACCGCCTTCTCTGTCAACTTTCATCTCTAATTGCTAACTTTTTAAGTTGAAACTCTCTGCTTCTCTTCTGTCCTTTTCTCTCGTTCTTCTTCATTTCCCTTTCTTTTATTTCTACTTTTCATCATAATTCAAACTGTTTCAATTCCTTCTCATTTTCAAGGTGCCTCATTTGAAATTGAATTCTAGCCATTTCCAAAGAGTCTCATGGCGTTTCCACCAAATGCAATTGCCCAGCTATCGCTGTAATTATCTCACATTTCCTCTCAGACAAACACAACCCCAACTCCAGCTTGTCTGTCAATTCCTACAGTTTTGCCTTCATTACCTTTTGTAAAACGCCCAACTTCACTTTTCCACACCCAGAGAACTCTTGGTGACTGAACCTTTATACAAAAAATACCAACCGAATTCAACATCGGGAAAAAAGACACGAGCAACTACCATACGCGACCTTTGAACCCAATAGTCTCCTGGTGCATTCTCTCCAGTGTCGGCCTGAGCTTATTCTGGATGCTTTGGTATCCTCCCACAATCCAAAGATGTGCATGTCAGGTGTATTGGCCATGATAAATTGTTCATAGTTTTCAGGGATGTGTGGGTTAGGTGCCTTAGTCGGGGTAGATGTGTAACAATAGGGTAAAGGAATGGGTCTGGGTAGGTTACTCCTCGTAGGGTCGGTGTGGACATGTTGGGTCGAATGGCCTGTTTGCATACTGTATGGATTGTAATTCTAAACCCAATTTGGTATTATCGACTTAGAACCAGACAAGAGACCCCAGTTTGCTATAGACCAACCAGACCGCCTCAAACTATTTTAAGAAGGTAGCTTGGATGCCAATCTTTCCTTATTTTAAAGGTCGATGTAAAGTGGGAGTTCCAGATGTGATGCTACTAGTCAAACCACTCACCATTAAGTAAAACGCAATATATTTAAACACTCTAATGAAAATCCAGACAAAATGAGGAGGAATTTAGAATAACTTAACTATTGGAAATCTTAACCAAATAATGGCTGCAGTACCTTCTACAAATGAACTTTTCCAATATACTAACATCACCTAAACACACCCCTTGGTAAAAAGAAACATTCAGACATGTGTTCTTGCATACGGTTCTCCAATCCAGGAGGAAACAGCATCAAGTGAGGTTCCAGAGAGAATAGCAGCTCGGGATAATTTACTAAAACTTCCAAACTTCTGTGACCCCAAGCACCTGGTGATTGTTATAGCTACAATAAAAAGAAACCTAGAAAGCCTGGTCTGTGCCAGCTGGCCATTGTTACTGCAATTTATTTTTAAAAACCCTAAAAGCCCGGTAATTTATTTACTTGAGCCGTTTTCAGTAGGCAGTTTGGCCTTTAAGACCTCTTACTAAAAAAAAGGATAAAATAACCTTTTATTAAAAAAAAGTGACAGCATTATCAGGCAATTTACATGCCTGGTCCTTTACTCAGTGGGCTTCCTCGTGTTACTGATCGCAAGATCACCAGAGAGGGACAGCCACAGGTACTGACCAAGTTACAACGATGTTTCTCATAACTTCTGAAACACGCCTATCCATGGACCATCATATGGGACATACCAGGAAGTGAACAACCGCTTATCACACCCCATTTCATTATTTCTGAGCTACACAATGCCAGCACTCGATACACTAGGGAGCCAAAACCCAAGGCCAGGGAAAGATACAAAGGGACAGAGAGATTCACATTAACGACTGAAATAGACAGTTAATTAACTGAAAAGATGTTCTGGAAATATGCGGAAAAAGTCAGAGCAGTGGGACTAATTGGAGAAGTGAGGTCTTCGTGAGTAAAATTGCAAGAATGAGAACATTCAATAAAGGCATTGCCAGATAAGCTGAAATGGTTTGTTACATCAAATTCTGAATCTGCTTCATAGAACACCACAAACAACATTAACTGGGACAAGATGACATCCCCGCATGGAGGGCTGTGCAGATCATGCTCGCGTGTTGCTCAGTAAATTGCACTATCTGCCCAGTATGAGAGTATTGCAAACTTTACTATCATATGCTAACTATATTCACATCAGGTTACTGCCTACAGTAGGAAGGTTTGCTCTCTCTGCTTGTGTGTGTGTTCATCAGAGAGAGAGAGAAAGAGAGAGAGAGTGCATGTGTGCGCGTGATTGACGTGGTTAAATGAGAAACTCATTGTCTGAGAAAGAACGCACATGAAGAGAACAATTTTAAATACGAACAACTGGCAGGCTTTTTGTTAATCAACAGAGAGAACGAGAGAAGTTTCATGGACAGATACAGTAAAGTGTTTGAGAATGTTAAAATAAAGGCATTGCCAGACACAACAGCAATATACGTCAGCGTGCATGAATGACAGATGGATGGGAGTTTGGTGTTAGTTTGAATTAGATTTGTTTGGGCAGGTTTGAAGCCGGGAGCATCAGCAGCAGATTCTTGCCTTCATTAAGACTGTATTTCATATCTCAAGATTCAAACAGCAGATGGAATAAACCAGTGGGACATATTCTGGAGTGGTGAGTATTTCAAGTTAGAAATGGTCAAGGAATGGTGTCAAGAATCAGCTCAGTGTCAAAGGGATCTCCCACATTTGTGACGTGTCTGTTTCTGCTGCAGATATTGTCCAGGGATGGGATGGAAACAGTAGAGGAAGTGGAGTTTGTAACCAGAACAGTAGACAATGACCTCCATGCTCTTAACAGCAAAGGCAATGATATAATGAATTGTGGTTCTCCCCTGAAACAGAATAGGTCAACGTAGAGACCCGGAGTAACACTGCCAGAGCAGAGAGCGAGACAGTAATTGAACACCTTCATTGATGTCAGTTAGTAGTGGTCTGTAAAGTGAATATCTGGATTGAGAGATTCCACAGGAACAATAATTTTGGCAAGAAGTGTAGACTATATGAAATAACAGTAATACAGTCATAACTGGTTTATAGAAAACAAAATCTGGACAGTGACACTCACCAGGAACACCAACGATAGCCAGGACGGGATAATAGAAGTATTGAATAATGAGAAGAGCGTAATAGATCCGCCATGATAATGACAACCAATTAAATGGAGAAAGATACCAAACATAATCGGATAAGCTCCTGTCTATTGTTGGAATATTCCTCTCTAATGTTCTCAGATTCTGACCCATTTTTGGAATATTCCAGTCTAATGTTCTCAAATTCTGATCCATTGTTGGAACATTTCCGTCTAATGTTCTCAGAGTCTGATCTCTCCTCTCCCACTCTCTGGACCTGCTGATCCCCGGCAGTGCTGTCGGTGATGCTCCCGCTCATGTTATGGGTTGACTCATTGTACGGAGGCCATTTATCATAAAAAATTGGAAACTCTCCACTGGGATAATTAGAATCCATGGAGGTTGCATTAATCACAGTCACTGAACAAACAGACTCAGTTAACCAGTTCCATACATCACTTTTCATTTACTGGTTTTGGATGGAATAGTTGAGGGTTGCTGAGGGATGGACCATAAATCTTTCAAATTTTTTAATCTTTTTTTCCTTGTATATGAGAATATTAAAAGAACACTGCCGCAGTCTATATATGTTCCACTCTGTTTATGAAAGGAGGCAGTTATATAAAAAAAAACAGATCGGCTGCATAAAAAGAAGTCAGGTGGGCAAGTTTCTAGATACCTGAACACAAAGTACGGTACTTATTGACCAGTATGAGGCTACTCATGGTTTTAATGCCGTGTTATTAAATCCTTTCATAACCTTGAGACAGAGCATTGAGACTCCTGCTCAGTAACTGGCCAAAATAATTCTGTTCCTATGGGATCTTACAGAGGGATAAGAACACAGAAAACATAGAACATAGAAAAATACAGCACAGTACAGGCCCTTAGGCCCTCGATGTTGCGCCGACCAAAGTCTACCTAACCTACACTAGGCCAATAACCTCCATATGCTTATCCAATGCCCGCTTAAATGACCATAAAGAGGGAGAGTTCACCACTGCTACTGGCAGGGCATTCCATGAAATCACAACCCGCTGAGTAAAGAATCTACACCTAACATCTGTCCTATACCTACCACCTCTTAATTTAATGCTGTGTCCCCTAGTAACAGCTGACTCCATTAACAGAAAAAGGTTCTCAGTGTCTACCCTATCTAAACCCCTAATCATCTTGTACACCTCTATCAAATCTCCGCTAAACCTTCTTTTCTCCAATAAGAACAGCCCCAAGTGCCTCAGCCTTTCCTCATACGATCTTTCTACCATGCCAGGCAACATCCTGGTAAACCTCCTCTGCACTCATTCCAATGCCTCCACGTCCTTCCTATAGTATGGCGACCAAAACTGCACGCAATACTCCAGCTGAGGCCGCACCAGAGTCTTATACAACTGCAACATGACCTCAGGACTCCGGAACTCAATTCCTCTACCAATGAAGCCCAGTACATCATATGCCTTCTTCACAGCACTATTTAGCTGGGTGGCAACTTTCAGAGATCTGTGTACATGGACACCAAGATCCCTCTGCTCATCCACACTACCAAGTAGCCTACCATTAGCCCAGTAATCCATCTTCTTGTTACTCCTACCAAAGTGAATGACTTCACACTTAGCTACATTGAACTCCATTTGCCACCTTTCTGCCCAGCTCTGCAACTTATCTATATCCCGCCGTAACTTGCCACATCCTTCTTCGCTGTCCACAACTCCACCGACTTTCGTGTCGTCCGCAAACTTGCTCACCCAGCTTTCAAGCCCCTCCTCTAGATCATTTATAATGATGACAAACAGCAATGGTCCCAAAACAGACCCTTGTCGAACACCGCTAGTAACTGCACTCCAAGATGAACCTATTCCATCAACTACTACCCTCTGTCTCCTTCCAGCCAGCCAATTCCTAATCCAAACCTCTAATGCACCCTCAATGCCATACCTCCGTAGTTTTTGCATTACCCTACCATGGGATACCTTATCGAACGCCTTGCTAAAATCCATATACACCACATCTACTGCTTTATCCTCGTCCACCTCCTTACTCACCTTCTCAACGAACTCAATAAGGTTCGTGAGGCACGACCTGCCCTTCACAAAACCATGCTGACTATCCTTGATCACATTATTCCTATCCAGATGTTCATAAATCCTATCCCTTACAATTCTCTCTAAGAGTTTGCCCACAACAGAAGTGAGACTCACTGGCCTATAGTTACTCGGGCTATCCCTACTCCCCTTCTTGAACAAGGGGACCACATTCGCTATCCTCCAGTCCTCTGGCAGTATTCCCGTAGACAATGACGACATAAAAATCAAGGCCAATGGCTCTGCTATCTCCTCCCTAGCTTCCCAGAGGATCCTAGGAAAAATGCCATCAGGCCCAGGGGACTTATCTATTTTCATCCTTTCCAGTATTCCCCAGACCTCTTCCCGACATACCTCAAGGCCATCCATTCTAATCACGTGTGATTCTATATTCACATCAGCAATAGTGTCCTGTTCCTGAGTGAATACTGATGAAAAGTATTGATTTAGTGTCTCTCCAATCTCCTCCGCCTCCACGCACAACTTCGCACTACTATCCTTGACTGGACCGATACCTACCCTAGTCATCCTTTTATTCCTGACATACCTATAGAAAGCCTTCGGGTTTTCCCTAATCCTACCAACTAAGGACTTTTCATGTCCCCTTCTCGCTGCTCTTAGCTTGCTCTTTAGATCCTTCCTGGCTACCTTATAACTCTCAATCGCCCCAACTGAACCTTCACGCCTCATCTTTTCATAGGCCGCCCTATTCCCTTTCACAAGGTATTCCAATTCCTTATTAAACCACGGCTCCCTCACAACACCCTTTACTCCCTGCCTGACTGGTACATACTTATCAAGGACACCCATTAGCTGTTCCTTGAACAATCTCCACATATCGTTTGTGTTCTTCCCTTGAAGCCTATTTTCCCAATCCACGCATCCTAAGTCATGCCTCACCGCATCATAATTTCTCTGCCCCCAGCTATAACTCTTGCTCTGCAGTGCACACTTATCCCTCTCCATCACTAAAGTAAAAGTCACCGAGTTGTGGTCATTGTCCCCGAAGTGCTCACCTACGTCCAAGTCTAACACCTGGCATGGTTCATTACCTAGAACCAAATCCAGTATAGCCTCACCTCTTGTTGGCCTGTCTACATATTGTGTCAGGAAACCCTCCTGCACACATTGGGCAAACACCGACCCATCTAACGAACTCGAGCTATAGCTTTCCCAGTCAATATCTGTGAAGTTAAAGCCCCCCATAACAACCACACTGCTACTTTCACTCTTCTCCTGAATCATCCTCGCAATACTTTTCTCTACTTCTCTCGAACTATTGAGAGGCCTGTAGAAAACTCCTAACAGGGTGACCTCAACTTTCCTATTTCTAACCTCAGCTCAAATTACCTCACATGGCAAGTCTTCCTCCATCGTCCTTTCCACCGATGTAATACTATCCTTGACAAGCAATGCCACACCACCCCCTCTTTTACCCCCATCTCTGACCCTGCTAAAACATTTAAACCATGGAACCTGCAACAGCCATTCCTGCCCCTGTTCTACCCATGTCTCTGTAATAGCCACAACATCGAAGTCCCAGGTACCAACCCACGCTGCAAGTTCACCTACCTTATTTCTTATACTTCTGGCATTGAAGTATACACACTTCAAGCCAACTTTCTGTTTACAGGCACACTCCTTCGAGATCGATGCCTTGTTCCTAACCTCCCTACACTCAAGGTCCTGTACCATAAAGCTACAGTCCAGGTTCCCATGACCCTGCAGAGTTAGTTTAAACCCTCCCAAAGAGCACTAGCAAACCACCCCCCAAGGATACTGGTGCCCCTCAGGTTCAGGTGCAGACCATCCTGTTTATAGAGGTCCCACCTTCACCAGAAAGAACCCCAGTTCTCCAGAAACCGGAATCCCTCCCTCCCGCACCATCCCTGTAGCCACGCATTTAACTGTTCTCTCTCCCTATTCCTCGACTCTCTATCACGTGGCACGGGTAACAAACCAGAGACAACAACTCTGTTCGTTCTAGCTCTGAGGATAAGAGAAAGCCATTCAGCCCATATTAGTCTGTTGCTACTTGAAAAGGTGGAAAACTGGAATATTGGCACATTTTGCCAACAGAATCATTCAAAACAAAGGGATGTGTCACTACAGCTGTATGAGGTGCTACTGAGAGGGCACCTGGAGTACATTGTGTTCTCTGTGTTTCTGTAACTGAGAATGATTGGACCACCATTAGATACAGTTTACCAGCAGTGCGTAATCCACGGGTTGCTGTGTCATTTGATGTCTGGGGATCGTTACACAGGGACAGGAGAGTGCCATGAAGTCTCTTGAGTCTATTTCAGAGGGACAGGAGGAAGTCATTCAGCCTCTCCAGTCTATTACAGAGTGACAGGAGGAGCAAATTCAGCCTCTCGAACCTGTTCCAGAGGGGCAGGAAGTGTTTATTTAACTTTCAAATCTGTTACACATAAATATTAGTTTCAAACTAGTTGTGGAATAGGAACGACCTGATGTAAATATTAAAATTCCTACTTTGAATAAGGTCAATTTTGAAAGTGTTAGGTGAGCCCTGTGAAAGGCTAATTAGGAAAGCCGATTTGCAGGTAAAGGGATGGTTGGAAAATGCAAGGCGATTACAACTTGGTGTCAGTGAGATGGGCAAGGCTGGTGGGTGCAGGGAGTGCTGGATGGCTAGATATATTGATGCTCTGGTCAAGATAAGGAAGGAGGCATATGTCAGGTAAACAGAGCTGAGATCAAGTGAGTCCCGAGAGGGGTAAAAGGGTAGTAAGTGTATAGTCAATGGGGAACTCCAGCCAGAAAAATATGGACATGAGATTGCTTTAGAAATAGGGCTAACGAGGCATTGAAGCAACTCTACACGTCCTTTAATGGCAAAATATTAACTAGGGCGAGAATGGGGCACCTTACAGGTCAGTAAGGCTACCTATGTGCGAAACCATAGGAGATGGAAGGGTTACTAAACAAGTATTTCTCCTCAGTATTTAATGTAGAGGAGTTTACAACAGTGAGAGAAGGAAGAAATATATAGTGATATCTTGAATAGTATCTATATTACAAGGAGATATCGGACATTTTAAAACATACAAAGGTGAACAAATCCCTGGGACCTGATCAGTTGTATCCCAGAAGTTTGTGGGAAGCTCGGAAAGAGATTGCTCAAGTCTTTTGCTGATATATCTGTATTATTGATTTACACTGGTGAGACGTCAAAAGACTGGAGGGCTGCTAACATAGTGTCATTATTTAAGAAAGTACGGAAAATACAGCTAACTATAGATCAGTGAGCCTAACGTCAATGGTGACTAAATTGTTGGCGTGGGGGTGTGGGATGGAGTTGATGGAAAGGATGTATATGCATTTGGAAAGACAAGGACTGAAGAGGGCTTTGTACATTGGAGATCACGTCTCACTGACTGGGTGGAATTTTTGAGGAAGTGAAGAAGATGATTGATGACGGCAGGACAGTGGATGTTGTCTTTATGCAATTCAGTAAGAAAACCAAAATGTTCTACATGGTAGACTAGTTATCAAGTTTAGACTGCCGGGAATCCTGGAGAGCTCGTCATTTAGGTCCAATTTGTTCTTGAATATTGGAGATAGGGCGTGACAGTGGACGTTTGTTCATTGAACTTGGGAGACCTGTGACTAGTGGCGTGCCACAAAGATGAATAGTGAGTCTTTTGTTACTTATGCAAATCATTTGTACTTGAGTAAGTGAAGTATGGTCAGTAAGTTTGTAGATAATTCCAAATTTGGTGGTAACGTCGACAGTGAAAAATAATGTCTCAGAATTTAATGAGACGTTGATTAGGTGAGCTGAGGAGAGGCAGATGGAGTTTATTTGAGATAAATGTGAGGTGTTGCATTTTGGCAAGAAATATCAGAGTAAGAAATATAGGTAGGGTCCTGTTGAAAGTCGCCAATCAAGGATAACTCCATAGAAATTATGGAATCCCTACAGTGAGGAAACAGGCTATTCTACCCATCGAGGCCACACCGACCCTCCCAACAGTATCCCAAGGGACAAACCCCTACCCTATCCCTCTGAGCCTGCATTTCCCATGGCTAACCCACCTCGCCCACACATCCCAGGGTACCATGCACAATTTAGGATGGTCAATCTACCCTTACCTGTATATCTTTATACTGTCAGAGGAAAACATAGTACCCGGAGGAAACTCACACAGACACGGGGAGAATGTACACACACCACACAGTCAGTCATTCAGGGATGGAATTAAACCCAGATCGCTGTCCGGTGAGGCACCTTGTTGTGCAGGTTCTCAGTTCCTTGAAAGTGCCGTCACAGGTAGACAACATAGTGAAGAAGCCATTTGGTGATCTTCCCTTTATTGGTGTGTGCTTTGACTCTAAGCATTTGCATGACGTGTTGGATCTGTACAGGATATTTGGCCACTTTTGTAGTATTGCCTTTTATTCTGGTCTCCCTGCTGTCGGGGAGATGTTGTCAACCTTGAAAGGGTGCAGAAGAGATTTAAAAGAATGTTGCAGGTGTTGGAGGGTTACAGTTACAGGGAGAGTTTGAATAGACTGGGGCTATTTTCAAGTATTGAGCCTGAGGGGTGACGTTAAAGAGGTTTATAAAATCATGAGGGTCATAGATAAGGTAAACAGTCGATGTCTTTTCCCACGATAGACGAGTCCAAATATAGATAACAAAGGTTTAAGGTGAGAGGAGAAAGATTTAAAAAGGGACGCTAAAACAACATTTTCACACAGACACTTCTGTGTGTATGGATTGAACAGCCAAAAGAGGTAGTGGAGGCAGGTACAGTTACACCTTTTAAAAAGCATTTGGATGGATACATGCATGGGAAGTGTTTAGAGGGAGATGAGCCAACTGCTGGCAAGGGGGAACGAGATTAATTTAGGATATTTGGTCTGTATGGATGACCAGACCGCAGGATCTTTTTCCATGCTGTACATCTCTGAGAGTCTATTGACTCTTGAGTGTTTAACATGGGAACAGAAGGTGGTTATTCAGCTTCTGAATACTGTCAGTCAGCTTGTTTGCTCAATTACTGACAGTCAAATACAAAAATAAATCATTCAGATTTTGTTGGTGTTTTACTGAAACAGGAGAAGGGCTTTTACTCAAGAAAAGCGGTAAAGAACGTGAAGAGGCTTCAGTCCCTCAACTCCATTCCACAGAAGCAGCAGTTGAGCACAGAGCTATTGGAGCCTGTTATTCTGGAGCAGGAGGAGGACATCTATTTTCACAAAACTTGGATTAGGCGACAGTCACTCAACTGCTCGAGACTGGGACACAGCAACAGAAGGCAGTCACTCAACTGCTCGAGATTGGGACACAGGAACACGACGCAGTCACTGAACTGCTCGGACTGCGACACAGGAACAGGAGGCAGTCACTCAACTGCTCGAGACTGGGACACAGGAACAGGGGGGAGTCATTCTACTGCTCGAGACAGGGACTCAGGAACAGGAGGGAGTTACTCAACTGCTCGAGACTGGGACACAGGAACAGGAAGCAGTCACTCAACTGCTCGAGACTGGAACATAGGAACAGGAATGAGTCACTCAACTGCTCGAGACTGGGACACAGGAACAGGAGGCAGTTATTCAACTGGTCGATACTGGGACACAGGAACAGAAGGCCATCACTCAACTGCTCGAGACTGGGACACAGGAACAGAAAGCAGTCATTCAACTGCTCGAGACTGGGACACAGGGTCCAATCACAAGAATGAAAACAAATAATAAAGGTATTGCCAGATGTTTAGCTCTCTCACATTCGCAATCCAATTCACATAACCACTCCATCCATTATATGTTCACGATGGAGCACTGTGTAGATCCGGCTAGCGTACTGCTGAATGCAACCCAGCAATATCCAGAATGAAACTCTGTGCAGCCCACACCAATGCTCGATCTATAATCATGGGGTAAATGTCCAGCGTGGGGAGACCCAGACTGTTGCATTGTTCGGTAACACTGTGTTAGATTGCAGCCCTATGTGGGGAAACTTGCAAACAATGCTGAAAGTGACAGGATGTGCAGCTCCCATCCATTTACAGCTCCATATCTCCACTGTGCCTTGACAAGGGGTGCCATGATGTGAAAATCACTGCGATGGAGAGATGTAAACGGAAACAGTTTAAATACGAATAGTACTGATGAAGGCCAGTATCACACCAGTATTTAAAGTTGAAATGACTGAGATAATATCCAATGAGGTTTTGTGAATGGTGCAAAGTGGTTAGAGGGGGATGGTAATGTTATAGTGGTTGCACTGTAAGCCTCCAAATCAACAATGGTAATTAGAGGAAGAAATATACAGGGAGACTGGGGAGACTTGCAGGAGCAACAGGATTGTTATAATAGGTGATTTCAATTTTCCGAACATAGACTGGGACTTCCAGATGGTTGAGAACTTAGATGGAACGTCATTCGTTAAGTGTGTTCAGGAAAGTTTCCACAATCAATATATAGAATAACCTACTCGGGAAGGGACAAATTCGACCTACTGTTGGGAAATAGGGCAGGATAGGTGAAGGAGATAAAGTGGAGGAGCATTTTGAGAAAAGTGATTAGAGTTGTATTGATTTTAAAATAGTTATGGGAGGGACAAAATTGGTCCACAGATTCAACTTCTAAATTGGGGCAAGGCGTATGTTGTTGGAATTAGACAGGGGATTGCAGGGGATGATTGGAGCTGTTTGTTTCGAGGTAAAAGGATTTCAGGCAAGTGGGATGGCTTTAAAAGTGAGAGAGCTCGAGTTCAAGGTTTCCATTTTCCTGTGAGGGTGAAGGCAAAGTGAGACTGGAAGAGAGAACCCGGGATGTCAAGAGATATTCAGGCTCTGACCAGAAAAAATGGAGGCGTGGCTCAGGTTCAGGCAGCTCGGATCAAAGGAATCCCTGCAGGTATACAGGGGATAGAGGAGTTTAGTGAAGAAGGAAATCAGCAAGGTGAAAATAGGGTATGGGATAGCCTTGGCTGAGAAATTTAGAGAGAATCCAAATTCAGTATAGTAAAGATAAAGAACAACTAGGGAGAGAATAGGATGCTTTAAAATCCAAAATAGACATGCATGTGTAAAACCTCAAGAGATTGGTGAATTCCTCAATTTCCCCTCTGTGTTTACCATGAAGAAAGACATGAAGACCTGTGACCTTTAGGAGGTTTGTTGTCAAATCTTTGTACTGTCCATATCACAGTAGAATTGCTGTTGGATATATTAGAATGAACAAAGTCAGACAAATCTCTTGGTCCTGACCAGATAGGTCCAGGACCACTGCAAGAAGCGAGAGATAAAGCTTAAGCGCCAAGATCCCGGAAGACTGGGCAGCAGCAAACGTTGTGCCTTATTCAAGAATGGCTACAAAGAAAAGCCAGGAAATATAGACCAGTAAGATTCACACCTGTTTTCGCTAAACCACTTGAGAAGCTTCTGAAAGATAAAATGTGCATGCATTTGGAAATACAAAGTTTGATTTGAAGCAGTCAGCTTCGTATTGTGCATGGCGGATCATGCCTTACGAAGTTTGTTAGAGATTTGTGAGGAAGTGACCAGGAACGTTGACGAGGGCACAGTGGTAGACATCTTCTATTTCGATTTCAGTAAGACCTTTGATAAGGATCCACATAGTAGGCCACTCTAGAAGATTATATCACATAGAATCCAAGGTGAACTGGCAAATTGGCCACACAATTGGCTTAACATTATGCAGCAAACGGCTATGGTGGAGTTATGCTTGTCGGACTGGAAGCCTGTGACAATTGGCGTGCCTCAGGGGTCGGTCCTGTGTCGATTGCTGTTTGTTATCTATATCAATGACTTGGATCAGAGTGCACAACGCAAGGTTAGTAAGTTTGCAGATGACACTAAAATTAGAGGCATCGTTCAGAGAGAGGAACATTATCAGAAATTGCAGCAATACCTTGACCAGCTGGGAAAGTGGGCAGAGAATTAACAAATGGAGTTTAATATAGATAAGTGTGACGTCTTGCATTTTGGAAAGTCAAATCCAGGTAGGAGTTTAAGGATGAATGAGAGGGACTTAAGGAGTGTAGTGGAACAAAACGACGTTGGAGATCAGGTGCACGGTTATCTGAAATTTGGGTCACAGGTACACAGGACCATGAGGAAGGCTGTTGGCACACTGGCCTACATCAGGGCATTGAGTATAGAAGTTGGGACGTTATGTTGCAGTTGTACAGAATGTTGGTAAGGCTGCAGTTGGAGTATTGTGTACAGTTTTGTTCACCTTGCTCTAGAAAGGATATTATTGAACAAAAAATAATGTAGAAGAAATTTACAAGATGTTTCCTGGGCTAAAGGGTTGAGTTATAGGAAGAATTTGGACAGGTTAGAACTTATTTCTTTACAGAGTAGGAAACTGAGGTGGTTCTTATGGAAGTATAGATTTTATCAAATTATAAGATGCATGCCTGGGGTGAATACTTTTTTTTTGCAAGGTTGGGGAATCGAAGACGAGAGGACATCCGTTCATGTTTGGAGAGGAAAAATAAAACAGGAACTGGAGGGTCATCTTTTCTACACAGCGTGTGGTACGCATATGGACTGAGCTGCCAGGGGAAGTGATTGAAGTGGGTACAATAACAACATTGAAAAGACATTTGGACAAATACACAGATAGGACAGGATTAGATGGATACAGAGCAAAGGCAGGGAAATGGCAGATTGACAGATAAGGGGCAATTACAGCATGGTTTGTTGACGGAGCATGGCGGGCGTATCAGATGGTCTACTACAGAGGGAGAACATTCTCTTCCCAGAGGGAGCCACACCACTAGACCCACCAATCATGGTCTGAGTTCACCGCCCAGCTCAGTGCAGTATCTGAGGTCTGAAGAAATGTCCAGTAGTACAGGACAAATATCAATCACCTTCCCTGCTCTTTCAGGATAAGTGTCACCGTATTCTCTCTGCTCCCTCACACTCACTGTATAACTGTGATCGCACCTACCCCCGAAAAAGACTCATGGTCCCCCACTCTCATAACTGCATGCAACGCTTACTCTCTCGCTCTCTATCTCTCACCTTTGCAGAACATCCCACACAATCATGGAATATGGTCTTCTCAGCTCCATGTTACGGGATCTTTGAGTCATTCAACTCCCGAGGTTCCTGTCATTGGCCAAACAGCACTCAGACACTTTTACCCCTTTTTTTCAAGCGCCTGTTTGAGGGCATTTCCCATGGGGATGGACACTCCTAACAATATATTCCATCATCTTTATACTTTCATGAAATGGTCAGCTTAACCCAGACCAAACAAAAATCTACACTTACTTTATGGTTATAGATATCCAATCACACTTAGTAATTCTGGTTATTTTACTTGACTCACCTTAATGATATTAAAACAAAGACAGCTTCTAAACACGTCTTGTTATAAAATACAATTTCGAGCAGAGACCGTTTTTACCCTCAGCCGTCATCTTGACCGTTACCTGAATTGTACCACTTTACTTGTTATGAATGTTTCTTTTACCCTTTGTCTGAGACTGTTTCTGTCTGTATAAGTTACACAGTTCTCCCATTCAGTTGGACAGACGGCTGGTTTGTGATACAGAGGGAGGCCAACAGTGCAGGCTCGGTTCCCCACACCTACAGAGTTTACCATGAAAGGGACGCTCTCTCAACCTCACCCCATCACCCGAGGTATGGTGATCCTCAGGAGAAACCAACATGAGTGGTCTCTCTGATGAGAGTACTTTGTGACTCTATTCTATCAATGTTAGCGTTTTAATTTTCAAAAATATTTTATTGAAAAAGAGATTTTTGATATTATAATAAATCAATAACAACACAACTCAAATAACTGAAAAAATACATCCAGTTGCATGTACATACAAAACAAGTTAAAACACTACACAGACAGAAGAAAAACAAAACTAAACAATAAATAATGAATAAACAATACAGCTCAGCACAACAAAACGATAGCTCTCGTTCATTAAGAGCATTAATTGATACATTTTTTATGTTCATGGTTCTTCATCGATGGATATTAGATTCATTAGACAATAGCATCACGGTTATATAAAAACCCTTCTTGGAGTGGCCGATAACTCTGTATTGCCGTAATCCAAAAAGGGCTGCCATGTCTCATATAAATCTTTGTTTTTTGGTGCACCATACCAGTGAGAAACTCGAAAGGGATATTCTCCATGAAGAGCTGACGACGACCCAACAGACTATATTTCCTAGCATGGAAAGTACGGAAAGTAAGGATATATTTATTTTTCCCCATGTTTATCTGTGGAAACTACCCTGGGCAGAAGCAGGAAAACAGAAACCAGGTCCATCTCCAATTCAGTCCTCAATACCCACTCTATCACACCTACCACAGTGCTCAAATATAGATGAAGCCTGCAACAGGACCACAAGCAATGAGTAAGAGTGCCTGTAGTCATTCAGCATTTAGGACATGAAGGTAATCCCACTTTGCATTTTGAGAGACAATTTGGGGTCAGATAGACCCTATGAAGAATTTTCAACTGCATGGAATGGGTCCTACTACAGATCAAAATCCTTTGAGCATTTTCACAAATATCCTCCCATGTCTCCGAAGTATTCTGAACTCTCTCTCACAGGCATCACAAAGCTGCAGAGTCTTGTCTGAGGGGACACTCTCCAACTAATGATAGAGGGTACTGACAGAGAGTGTATTCTGAGCAATAGGCACCCTCTTCCCTCCATCGGATCTGTAAGAGTCTGGTAAAAATCTGCTTTTTTAAAAATCAAATCTCTGATCTTGAAAAAAAATACAAAAGAGGTCTCTACTAGGTAGTCCATACGTACGAGTTATTTGATCAAATGATATCATTATTTCTCCATCAAATAACACGTGGTGACTCAGTGGTTAGCGCTGCTGCCTCACAGCACCAGGGTCCCAGCTTTGGTTCTGGTCTTGGGTGACTGGCTGCGTGGAGTTAACATTCTCCCCATGTCTGTGTGGGTTTCCTCCCACAGTCCAAAGATGTGCAGGTTAAATGAATTAACCATTGATAAATCACCAATAGTGTTCAGGGATGTGTAGGTTTGGGCGTTCGTCAGGGTAAATACAGGCTGGTAGGGAAATGGGTCTGGGTGGGTTACTCTTCAGAGGGTCGAAGTGGACTTGCTGGTTCCCAGGGCTTGTATCCACACTGTAGGGATTCTACGAATTCTAAATCACTCAAGCAAGGTCCACCCCTTGCTGCCCACAGTTTAAACCTTGAATCTATTATCCCAGGATGACAACCCGTTATACGAATTATAGGAGTAAGAAACATGGTTTTGGCTGTATTTCCCTCAATCTGATGCATTGTCATTCATGCTTTAACAGTATTGATAATTATTGGGTTATGACAATACTTCTTAAATGTTGTCAATTTAGCTAAGAAAAACAGACTAATTAGGGTTCACTTTGCCTGAGAGGTTTCAATATCTCACAGTATTACGCCGAGTCCTCAGCGTCCCAGGCAATAACATGGGATAAAAAATATCTTAATTGATAGCTTTTATCTGGGCGATCTACTCCCCACAATCTGTGGGGTAGTTGCAATCTGGTTAGCTTGATAAAAAGTCGCTTATGGTGCCAAATAAAATAGATAAACCAGCCATAAAGTCTCTTAAATATCTGTCTGGGAAACATCAAAGGAAGCATTCACAAGCGGTATAGCAAATAAGGAAGGACATTCATTTTAAGAACAGCTTTCCGACCTAGCTAGGGTATATTGGATTTGCCTCCCATCTTTGAAGGTCTTGTTTAATTTTGTTAAACAAATCGACATAGTTCACGTTAAATAAAAGACGGATGTAATGAATATACCGAAATAGGGTCCTTCCCCACCCTCCGCCTCCCCCCCACGTGACCATTTAAAAGGAAACCAGGATTTGCCCTCAACATCACGTATTTCCCCAATATCTCCCATAGGCATGGCCTCCAACTTTGTAAAATTAATCTTAAAGCCCGAAAAAGTGACAAGCGAATTAATGCATTGCATCACGTGAGCTACCGAAATTGCGGGATTTGACAAAAACATAAGACCATCTGCATACAACATAATCTTATGTGACTTCTATCCCACTTCTTGGGCAGGTATGTTGGGATAATATTCCTAATTGCGCAGGATGCCACCGAATCTAGGATTGTTGCAGGGATGGGGAAGAGATCAACCCTCGAGTGCAATTTCTGCGGGTTAAAGAAGAAAATAAAATCCCTACTTGTGAGGCAGATTTGCCTCCAGACATCCACCAGCTCTAGTTCTGCACACAAATCCACTAATTGCTTACATTATAACGAGGATGTTGGGGGACCTTTGGATATTCTGTCCACAGTAGTGCCATAAGACAGTCGAAATTTCCTTCTACAATAATGTGCCACGATGCAAGATAACTTAATTTGGGAAAGGCATCTTCCAGGAGCTTGAGAGGGTGCACCGGGTGGCAATAAACATTCAAATTAATTCCCATAGTTCAAGGCTTTGAGGATTACGATCCTTCCATGGGTTTTTCATATAATCTAGCAATTTAAATGGAATATTCTTCCTATCCATTATGATTTTCCCCCACTCTTAGTATTAAAACATGAGAAATAAACCCGATCAAACCCTCCCTGCTGTAACGTCAAACGTTCCTTGTAATCAAGGTGCATCTCCTGCAATAGAACAACATTCACTCTCTCTTTTGTAAGACGATAAAGTACATTTTCCCTCTTGAATGGCAAATGGCTCCCCTTAATGTTCCAGGTACACCGTTTAAGCACATCATTATCCATAACATACTGGAGCAACATTTGAACTCGAGAGAATTTCATATCGAATTACACATCGCTAAGCATTGATGACAAAAGACTCATCGAGCTTAAATCTGTACAAACTAAAACTACTGCAACTAACAAGCTCTCAAAACTTTGCAAAGCTAAAAACATTAAAAAAAATGAAACAAAATCCAAAGTACCAATGACACTTGATAGAGTTTTCTCAACTCCCTCCCCCCCCACCCCGCCCAATGGGGATGCTTACATATCACAAAACTTTATCTTCTGCCCGCTTCCAATATGGCATCCAGGGCAATTAATAACAATTAATAGGTGGGCACTTAGTCATCACAACTACATTTGTAACTCGCTCCAGCTTGAGCCACACCCCAGACATAAGCAAAGAATGAGAAAAAGTGTAGTAATAGTATGGAGAAGTTAAAAGTGAGTATTCTACCAATCCCCGACTATAATTTAACACTGGTTAATAGTAGAAAAATCCAACAAAATTTCTTTAAGAGAGAAACATGATTATCTCAACATCCAGACATACTTTAAAATGTCCACAAAGTTTTTGCTTTCTCTGGAGAGTCAGACAAGTTCATTAATCCATTCAAAGCAATACGAAGCTCCGCTGGGAACCGTAAGGAATACTGAATCCTGAATTCCATTACTCTTCTCTTGACGTCATCACAATATTTTATTTTCTGTATCACCACCGCTGAAAAGTCCTGAAAAAACATAATCCTGGAGCTCTCATGAAATAAAGCCATTCGAATATACATAGAGCTTCCATCGGTCTTCCATCAGTTTTGAATTATATTCCTGGATGTTCTGGAGCCGTGTCATTTGGTACTACTGTCTACATTTTCCACAGATCGTACATTCGGGCCAATCCCCGATAATACTCGACTCCATTGTTATTTATGAACCTTCTGTCTGTGCCTCAAAAATATTCAATATCTTTGCCTTCAATGATTTGTGGGGAAGAGAGTTACAAAGACCCACAGCACTGAGAAAACAAAAATAAAACACAAGCTCTGAGTGTGAGATTAATTTTTCTTTATCTCCTTATCTGAGGAAGGATATAATTACATTGGAAGCAGTTCGAGATGTTTCAATTCACGTATTCCAGGAATGTGTACCTGATATTACGAAGGCTTTAACAGGTCACTCTTGGAAACACAGGTGATCTTATTGAAACATACAAGACCGAGAGGAGAGTGGATCAAATAGATACCTACTGGGTATAGTACAAATTTATTGTCATTTTTAAAGAATATCTTCAGTGTGGAAGCAAGGAGATCCCATCCATTAAGTCCACACTGTCCCTCCAAACAGCATCCCCCCAGACCTGCCTGCCTTTCACTATCCATGTAACCCTGCATTTCCCATGACTAACCTACCCATCCCTGGACACTATGGGAAATTTAGCATGGCCAATCCACTATAAGTTGCATATCTTTGGACTGTGGGGGGTAATTGGAGCATTGTGAGGAAACCCCACACAGAGCGTCGCCCGAGTTTGGAATTGAACCCAGCTCCATGGTGATGGGATGTAGCAGTGCTAATCACAGATCCACCATGCACACGCGTTAGTCAGGCACACACAAATCTGCCTGACTTGTTCCTGCCACTGAACCTGACCCAGTCTGAGGCATTTATCATTGGCCATACACCAACCTGGTTACATTTAAAAATTGTTGGTAGCAGTGGAGGAGTGGGACTAGAAAAAGAAACAGTGACTCCCTCTAATCTCAGTCAGAGCAGGAATTAAGAGAAATTCATTCGGATTTCATTCAAGCGGGAATTCTCTTTCCCAGAAGTTTGGGATGGCTGAATCTTTATATTATATTGAGCTTGGTTTCACCTGATTGCCCATAGACAGGTGAATCAGGGATAATGGCACACGGAGAGCCTGCCTTTTGATTCTCAGTTTCATCCACAAACTCGGATGTATATTGCACACAACTCCTTCTTTCAGGCTGTCAGTATAGATTGTCAATAACTGATGCCATCGGACTCATAGCTGTGGTACTCCAGCAGATAAACATTTATCATACAGATCCATTAATCCTGACTCTCCGATTTCTATGTGTTAACCAATCACCATCGCATGTTAATACATCATCCATCATCCTACGATCTTCTGGCTTGAGTAAGATCTTTTATTTGGATATTCACCCAATCCATACCTCTCATGATTTCATAAACTTCTGGAATGTCAGCCCCACAACCTCCATCTGACACTAACTTCAAGAACATACATTTCAAGATAAGTACTGCAAATTTGAAACAATGTTAAACATGGCAGTAAAATAATATTCAGCCCAAACTTCATACTGTTATTTGTCTTTCTCCATATTACAATACTGAAGCAGCATGAAACACTTACGAGTGCCAATAAGACGTCAAGCACCTGAATTTCTTTGTCTAAAGGAGGTGATGATCTCGACAATGAAAACGTATCTATGGCCAGATCTAAAAAAAATACCATATAGTCTACATTCTCCCTCCTGGTCTCCCTATGACCTTGTGTGCTTGTGTCTTCCTTATCTCACACTCAATCGAGAAAACCCATTTCTCCCAGTCACTTCTTAATTTAAACTCGCTTAACATAAACTTCTTTTATCTTTTGAACACCCTACTTTCCCTGTCACCCATTCCCTATCTCTGGCTACGGATTAAAAGCACATTTTCCAATCATTTTCAAATCTGAAGAAGTGTCACACTAGACTTGAAACACTAATTCTGTCTTTCTGTCTCTCTGCAGATGCTGACAGACCTGCTGAATTTATCCAGAAATGAATAGGGGCACAGAACAAATTTTCAATTAAACAAATAACGATCGATACTGGAAATAAAGTACCAAAAATTGCCGGAGAAACAGGGAGCTTTGTAGAAGGTTCACTGGATCCGCAAGTTTATATCTGTATTCACTCCAGAAAATGCTTCAACATCTTCAGCAACGTCTTCAGCAATTTCTGTTTTTGAACAACTTCCAACGACATATGTTAAAGATGCCCAAACATTCAGTCCAACATGGAGCGCCGTACACTGGGAACTGAACGATAATGCATAAGTTCCTTGACTCTGAAACTGCAGAAGGCTGGCATCACTGACACTGCAGAGCTCTGAGTCATCGCCAGGGAGAAAAACAGAAGGAAACACATTCACTTCAAATACTGAAGATGGCGTTACCGAAAGGAAAACATTCAGAGTACTACCTTAAATTGATTGAGTTAAACTAACAAATTGGAGGCATGACACCAAGGAAAGAATTGCAGCAGAATGAGACTATGAAAATGGAAGGGTTGCCGCATCAGAAACCAGAGTAGGTCACTGAATACAGGGCTGTTGGGTGAATGGATCGGTGTGAACTGGGGGACAGTCAGTGGAATTGAATTGTAGATATTGCAGCTTAAACTGGGATATCATCTGATGCTGTAGAAACAGAATTGTATTCAATGACAATCTGTAACCTTTCGCTCAGGGTAATCTCTCGGTCCACCATTACCATCAAGCCGATCTATGGTTCACTGATGAGTGTGGTGAACATGCCAGGGTCAGTACCATCGGTACCTTTACCTGGTGACAACCCATTAAAACCACCGCAATTGTCTTGTTACATTCGAAACAGCTGAACTAACATCTGGTACAGAGGCAGAAATGATCCAACGACTAACAAATCTGATCTAGGCTCTGTCATTCTGCCAAATCCAAGCATAAATGTCGATGGACCATTAAACAACTTACTGGAGGAGAAGACTCCACAGATATTCCCATCCTAAATAATGGAACAGTCCTGTACACCAGTGTAAAAGTCAAGTATGTGGTGTCTGCACTATCCTCAGTTAGACATGTTGAGTGAATGATCCACCTCACCCTATCATGATGCCCACAGAATCACAGATGAAAGTCTTCAACCAATTCGATTCGCTGTAGAAGAAACAGCTGAACACAGTAGATACGACAAAGGCAATGCGCCCTGAACCCATTCCTGCAATAGAACTGAAGACTTGTGCTGCACAACAAGCCGTGTCCCTGGGGAAGCTGTTTCATTCGAGCTCCAACTCTGGCATCTCCCTGGCAATGTGGAAACTTACTCAGCTATGTTCAGTTTTCTAAGAGAGGTATAAATACAATCTGACCAATTAGCACCCCATCAGTCCCATCACAACAGTCAAATTGGTGGGAGTTCTTTTTTTTTAACAGAGTTGTCAAGCAGCTCAGAAATAATCAGCTCAGTATGGTTTCTGATAGGTCTCCATGCGGAGATAGTGCTGTCGTGGAATTGTCATTGGATTACTAATACAGACCAGGCTAATGCTTGAGCAGCTGGTGGCAGCTGGTGGGATAATAAAAACAATTATTAACATTTTGAGATCTAAAATCAGGTGTCAGTAACAGTGATCTTGTGTCGAATGTTGATTGTAAACATCTATCGCCTTCCCCAATGTACTTACAGGAAGTTAATCTCCCGTGCTTTCCTGGTCTGGCCTAAAAGTGACTCCAGACACACAGACATGTGATAAACTCTTCAATGGTCTCTGAAACAGCCAAGCAAAACACTCTATTTATCAACTGGTCCGAGCTCTTCAAGGATATATCCGGAGAGAACACCCGGCCCCAACCTTGGTGTTGGAAAAGGGAACGAGGAACATAGTGCTGTTGACCATGCAGAGACCTCCTTCCTAACATCTGACGGTTTGTGACAACACTTACAGAGCTTTCCCAAAGACTGCACAGGATCATCAGGAAATGAGTACGTCACACAACACATTGAGCTTTCCCTGTGCTAGTTAATGGCCGAACATCTCCTTAATGCAGTTTTACCCATACAATATTCATACGCCTTAATATGTTTAAACATTGTGAAATATAAAATAAGAACTTCGGTCGTCCCTTCAGCCCATCAATTTTGCTCCTCCATTCAATATACATGCAGTTCTCAGATAACACGTGTCGACTAAATACAATTTGGCTGCAATGTGACTCGTGAACCTTTTTCCATAGAGCGAACTCCCGTTCACTGTGACGCAATTCCTTGCCAGGAACCAGCTGAACAGCAAAACCCAGCCTCAGGATCATCTGTCTGCAAAATATACGATCAATGTGTTCAGCTAAAACAGGAATGCAATCCGCTCTGGAAGCCTTGAATCTGAGCCTGAAACCGGGAATTGTAGTCTTCATTTACAAAAAACTTTATTTCAAACTGTGGGGATAATCTTGAGGAGAACTGGAATTTCCCCATCGGCATCACGTGGTCAGTCAGCCCCATGCACTTTCTGGAGAAGAATGTGGTGACAGGTACACTGCTGTGGTCAGTGATTGTAGTTTGAAAGTGTTACATTTGGAGGACAGTTTCATTACAATATGTGATTTAAGTATGTATTTAGACTGTGCTCGTGTGTGCTAGACTAAACTTAATTTTTGGTTTTGCTGATATATTTGGGGGTTTGTACCTTATCCTCTTTTCCCCATAGACCGCATTATTAATATTGCACGATTTTCTACAACACGGTGGTGCACAGGAACACAGCTACTGCGTTATTGGAGAACAAAATGGACGGATAGCTGATCTACCTTCACACGATACTCCTGCTCTCTCCCTATCCCTATAATTTCCAGAAATCCTTATTTATATTCAGTGCCTTGGTTTCTACAGCCTGATCTGGGAAAGAGTATCCCTGGTTCGCCAGTCTCTGAGTGCAGACATTTATTCTCATCTCAATGCAAAGTGGTCTGTCTGTACCTAATACTGTGGTCCTTTGTTTTAGACGTCCACGCCAGGGAATTACCATCCCTGCTTCCAATCTGTCTCGCCCTATCAGAGTTTTATATATTTCACTGTGATCACCACTCATTTTCCTAAACGGCATGGAATACAAGCCCAGTCGCCCCAATCTCTGCTCCCACAACAAGCCTGGTATCCCAGAGATCAGTCTGCTCATCTTTCACTACTCTCCATCAATTTCAGGTTTGTCCTTTACTGGGTAAGGAGACCAAAGCTGCACACAATACAGATGGGGTCTCACTAAGGCCCGATACAGCTGCAGTAAGATACTCTTACTCCTGTACTCAATTCCCCTGAAATGAAGGTGAATACACCATTTATCTGCCTACCTGCTTTCTGCTCCTGCAATATTGCTTTCAGTGACTGGTGTACAAGGAGATCCAGATTAATTTCAAAGTTACAGTTCCCCACTTGCTGGGTCTATATACACTGGTCAGCGTGCCAATGCCATTCCCAGGATTGACTTCTGGCTTCAGAACTCACTGCCCTCCATGTACCTAGAGAGCTGCGCAGAAATAAACAAAAATGCAGCTTAAGTTCCTTTTAGAGCAACATGATTCAACCACGCCCATTTCAAATGAGAGGCTGCCATTTTATTGTTCCCATCAACGTGCACAGCATGTCATCTCTCCCATTGGTCTCCATCTGCCACGTATTTTCCCAGTAATTTCATTTGTCTCAATTTCTTTGGACCTTTTTTACATCCCCCTCACCCACTCACATGCTGACTTCGTTCTACTTGCTAGTTGCTAATTTCAGTATATTCTCTTTTTATCACCAGACTAAATATCCCTAGTATTGCGAGGAAGTTTTCTTTTTTGTTTTGTTTTCCACTGTGGAGGCATAACTGAAGCATTTGCTCCATGGTTCTCCTGTTTCCCGGCCCTCAAGAATCGGGTATCAAACTGCAAGAAAGCTGCACATTTATTTCTCTTCATTTTACCATTGGCATATTTTCAGAAAATATGACAAGTTCTGTCTTATGAACTTTGTTAATATATTCTTCAGAAACCTATCAATTCCTATTTTAAGGTGCTCAGTGATTGGCCTTCCACAGCCATACAATCACAGATGAATTTTAAGGCATTTCAAGAGCATAACCGTGCATTTTCTAATGGTTTTGAGTTTACAATGACAACTCCCCTCTCAAAAATTGTATTTCAGTCACCAACACACTCTGGGTGAAAAGCAATCCTCAAATCCTCACTAAACCGCAAACCCTTCACTTTATAAGTGTGGCCCTTTGACTAAAAGGAACGGCTGCTGTCCATCCACCTTGGCAATGTCCTCGTAATCCTATCCTTCTGAATCACGACACTCTCAGCCTCCTCTCCTCCAATCTAAACAACCAAAGCTTATCCAGCTTCTTTCCATAGCTGATATGCCCCATCCCAGGGAACATCCTGGTGAGTCTCCTCTGCACCCCCTCCAGTACAATCACATTCTTCTTGTAATGTGGTTTCCAGAACTACACACAGTATTCCATCTCGGCCTCACCAAAGTTCCGCATAGCTCTTATGTTCCTCAATGAATCAAGGTTATATTTACAGTCCCCTATGCTTTCCCACATTGTGTATTAACGTGTCTATCACATTTACGGATGTGTGTAGAAGCACCCTCTGACCTTCCTAGTATGTTGCCATTCATTGAGTCCTCCCCTGTCTGGTTCCTTCTTCCAAAGTATATCACCTCATATTTATCAGGATTACATTTCATCTGCCATTGATCTTCCCAGCTGACCATTCCATCTGTATCTTCCCATAACTTAAGGCCTTCCTCCTCAGTGCCAACTAACTGGCCATTCTACGTATTAAACACAAACTTACTTATCACACTCCCCACCCCTCGTCCATATCCACAGCTACATCATTTATGAGTGCCACAAATATTAAAGTTGAAAATCACACATCATCAGGTTAGAGTCCAATAGGTTGTTCAAAGGCACTAGCTTTCGAAGCGCTACTTCTTCATCAGGTGATTGTGCGCTTTGATGAAGAAGCAGCACTTCGAAAGCTAGTGCCACCGAATAAACCTGCTGGACTATAATCTGGTGTTATGCGATTTTTAGCATTGTCCACCTAGTCAAACCCCAGCATTTCCGAATCACAAATAATAAGGGACACAGCACTGATCCCTGTGGTATACCATTGGACACTGGCCTCCAGTCACACAAGCAGCCGTCTACCACCACCTTCTGTCTCCTACGACTAAAGTTCATTTGGATGCAACTTGGCAAGTCACTAATGAGTCCGACCTGTTCCCTGGTTATTCTGATTCTGCTGGACACACTTGTAGAATATCTTGAAATTCTCCCTAACTTGCCCTGCCAGCAGATATCCATGCCCCTGTATTAGTTAGTCCCCTACACGTGCAGAATTTCCTCCTTATTGCAGCCTTAAATGGTCGTGCTTTATCCTGCCATTAATTCACTTGTATGTGGATTAGACAGCCGGAGAAATATCCTGTTAATTTCCAACCTGTCACATGTTTTGTGAATTTTATAAATTTCACAGCGACCCACCACTTATTCTTTGAAACTCTAGAGAACACAGGCCGAGTTTCCTCATCACGTAATCTCGCCAACTGAGGGATGAATCTGGAGAATGTCCATTGAACTTCCTCTGTGGCCAGTATATTATTTCTCAGATTTGGTCACCAAAACTTTACTCAATATTCCAGGTACAGTACTCACCAACACGCAGTTAAACTGATTCAACATGTCTTTACATCTGCGTTCTGACTCTTAGAGCAAGGCAATCCAAACTTTAACTTACCACTTGCATATATTCCTCCTAACACGCTTCACATTCATTGCATTTACGAACTCATTGTTTGAGTTCTTATAGAAAGCCTTCTGATAATCTAAAATGTGTCAATCCTACTGGTTCCCCATTATCTATGCTGTAAGAATCAACTTCAAATAATTCCAAAGGTGTCAAGTATGATTTCCCTTTCAGAAATTCATACCGATTCTCTCCAATGTTGCTGTTAATTTCTAAATAACGAATATCACATCCTATATAATAGATTCCAGCAGTTTCCCCACAAATGTCACGTTAATTGTTCTGCAGTTCTCCACACATCTCTTCTTCCCTTTGTAGATGCTAGAATCCCTATTGTTCATCTATAATGCTCGGATCAATTTACTAATGTCCATTTAGCTACATTGGCTTCCAGACTATGCAGAATGCACAGGAAAATAGAGCACAGTCATCGATAGTGCAATTAATACTTCTATTAGTGGTTTATTTCTGAAGATTCTGGTATGAAGTACATCTGGTTTGTCAAGGTTAGCAATGCTCAATCCAGCTGCATGTTCAAGTAAAGCCTTGTTAGTGATATAACTTGACTTTATGTTTTTCAAGCCACAAGTCCGAGATGATCACTTCATATTTCTGGGTGATTTTCTGGATCTTCCTCCATGAAGACAGGTGCAAAAGTAACTGGCTATTTGCTTGGCCATTTCCCAGTTATCCATAATAAACTCATCTCTCCTGATTGCAGATTTCCACATTTGACTCTTTTTTCCTTTGAAATATAGATCATAGATTTATGTTGTTTTTGTGATCCTGCTTGTTTGCATGCATGTTTGATTTTTGATTTCCTTAACAGTTTCATGGATCGTAAATTTCTGAGAATTCTCAGGATTCCACAATGTCTGTAATTCTTCTGAAGTCACTTCCTGCGATTAATATAATCTTTATTTTTTATGCCAATCTTTGTTAACGAACTTTCTCACTCATGGGTGTTTTACCTGAAATAAATAGACTTACTTTTCAGACTTTGTAGTATTTCTATAAATATCCTGGTTCTGAGCAGATATATTCAGGAACACTGCAGGAGGACAGGAACGAAATAGCGGGGGCCCTGGTTGATAATTTTGCATCATCGGTAGCCAAAGGGTGAGGTCCTGGAGGGTAGTGAGTGCTATGCCCTTACGCAAAAAGGGCTACAAAGAAGAAACGGGGAACTATAGACCAGTAAACCTAAAATCTGTAGCAGGCAAGTTACTTGAGAAGATTCTGAGAGAGAAGATATACATGCATTTGAAAAGACTGGGCTTTGTGAATGGGGGATCATGGCTCACAAATTTGTTAGACTGCTTTGATGAAGTGACCAGCAACTTTGACAAGGACATAGTTGTGTATATAGTCTATATGTATTTCAGTAAGGCCTTCAATAAGATTCCATATGGTACGCTGCTCTGGACGATTAGATCAGATGGAATTGAGGGGGAGCTGGAAAATTAGGCCCAAAATTGGCAGAATCATAGGAAGAAGAGGGTAATCCTGGAAGGATGCTTGTCGGACTGGAGGCCTGTGATGAGTGGAATGCCTGAGGGGTCGGTGCTGGGACCATTATTATTTGTATTAAGTATATATATATATACTTAAACACACACACACACATATATTACACATATCTATGATTTAGATGAGAATGTACAGGCATGATTTGGAAGTTTCAAGGTGACACTAAAATAGGTGGTATCGTGGACAGTGAGGAAAGTTGTCAGAAATTTCTGAAATTATAGCAGTATCTTGATCAGGTGGGGAAGTGGGCCGAGAAATGGCAAATGGAGTGTAATACAGATAAGTGTAAGTTCTTGCATTTTAAAAAGTCAAATCAAGGTAGGAGTTTCATGGTGAATGGCAGGGCCTTAAAGGGGTGCAGTGGAGCAGAGAGACCTTGAAATTCAGGTGCACGATTCTCTGTAAGTGGAGTCCCAGGTCGACAAGGCAGTGAAAAAGGCATTTGGCACACTGTCCTCCATCATTTAGAGCATTGAGTATCAAAATTAGCGAGTTATGTAGCAATTATACAAGATGTTGGCGAGTCCATACTTGTAGCGTCATGTTCAGTTTTGTTCACTTTGCTCGAGGAAGGACTTTATTTAACTGGAAAGAGAGCAGAAGAAATTTACAAGGATTTTGCCAAGACCCAATGGTCTGAGTTACAGTGAGAGTTTGAACAAGCTAGGAGTTTGTACTTTAGAATGTACGAGGCTGAGGGGGATGTGATAGTAGTGTATAAGATCATGGGAGGCATGAAGAGAGTCTCTGCACTCAGTCTTTTTTTTCTCCAGGATTGTGTAATCACGGACTGGGGGCATCAATTTAAGGTCAGAGGGGAAAGAGTAAAAGTGAACCTGAGGGACAATTTCTTTTACGCACAGGGTGGTATGCATATGGGATGAGCTGCCAGCAGAAGTGGTTGAGGCGTGTGCATTCACAAAATTTAAAATACATTTTGACAAATACACGGATAGGAAAGGATTAGAAGGATACAGGAAAATGGGGTTAGCGTGAATGGACATTTTGTTCAGCATGTCCCAGTTTGCGCCGAATGTCCTGTGCTGTAAGACTCTATGAGTACAACAACCATTGTTCTCCTACTGAATGTTATATTGTACTTTCCCAATTCACTGGAGCGAACTTGACACTCTAGCCTCTGGGCTTCCATGATGTCTGACCAGAATGTTCAAACATTCCATATTGTATGCAGATGCCGTGTAAAATACAACATATTAATGTCACTATTCCTCCAAAGCTGCTTCAGAGCAAGGTTAGTAATTAGTCCTTCCGACTACACAACACCAAATCCGAAATAATCTGCTCTCTCGTTTGGTTCACAACATACTCTTCAACCTACCTGATATACACTAATGGAATTTATTTTTCACAACATTAGCAGTCACTTAGTTAACTCAGTTTCGATGCAACTTGACACCATCCATTATTACTGCAGAACCCACGATTATTTTTTACTCATTCACAGGATGGGGGCTTCGCTGGATAATCAGCATTTACTGGCCATGCCAAACAGCAGTTAAGAGTCAACAGCGTTGCCTTTGGTCTGGAGTAACATGCATGCCAGACCAGGTAAGAATAGTCGTTTCTTTCCCTAAATGACATCAGTGAACCAGATGAGTTTTTCCAACAATCAACAATGGATCCCTGATCATCATAAATCCTCGATTCCAGATACTTATTGAATTCAAATTCCTCAATCTGTTATGATAAGATTTGAAACCGTGTCCCCAGAACATTACCTGGGTCTCTGGATTAAGAGCCCAGCGATAATATCAGTAAGTCGTAGCTTCCCTGTGCATATAGTTGCATATATAATTTCCAGACAGTATGATGCAAAGCATTTGCGTGACAGTTTTGTTTCAGATATATAATACACCAAGTTTGCTGCTCCTTGCTATTTGTAAGACCCACCCAAACTGATTCTGTGAATCCTGGGGGACATGGCCTGTGTCGTTACTAGTGATAGACTTGCTTAAGGCATTCGGGGAGGCTTACCTCGATGCTAAGATGGTCTGAAGAAATGTCCAGCAATACAGGACAAGCATCAATATCCACCCCGCTCTGTCAGGATAAGTGTCACCGTATATTCTCACTGCTCCCTCACACTCACTGTATGGCTCTTATAGCACCTACCCTCGACAAAAGCTCACGCTCTATCTCCAAAAAAGGCTCAAGCACGACCACTCTCACTGTTGAATTCAGCACCTTCCCGCCCCCGCATTTTCTGTCCCTGATGCAATAGCCCCGCACACTAATAACACTACATGGATACAACACTGTGGACAGACTCCCTCTGACCACCTCACAATGTCACATCTTACCTACCTCAGCACGAACAGCAGGGTCATCCACTCCCACCCTCACTCATTCCGTCCCTTTCTCCTATTCCAGGAGAAACAGCCTGGAAGAGGAGAGAAAAGGCCAAGTCGTGTGATGGAGTGCCAGATATCCGTTCCCTCATCCCCCTATCCTGACATGTGGGGAGGGTCTTGGAGAGAACCGAAGCGGACCAGGAGGCCTTGTGTGGAGATTCTGAAACATCCACGTCCCACCAACCGAATAAGGAGCAGTGTTCAGTAAAGAGCAATTCTCAGTTCAAACCTACTGTCAGTTCCAACCTCATCTCTATCACTCGCAGAAGAACAGATGCACAGAAATGCAGGCAGTGAAATACACAGATGTATTGGTAAATGCCCCAATATATTAACATGCAAAATGCATGCAAGGAGATAAGCATGCACACATGGAGAAGCACACAAAGACATATACAGTCACACACAAATAGACACAAACACAGATAGAATTACACAGGCTGATACAAAGACAGACAGACATAGTCACACAAATACACTGATAACAAGCACATGGACACACACACACACACACACACACACACACACACACACACACACACACACACACACATAAATACAGATTAAGACACAGACACGAGAGCCATTAAGACAAAAATAAGTACATTTTGATTTATAAGGGGATCAAGGATGCGAGGGAGAAGTTAGGGGAATGATGTTGAGGAACGTATTAGAAATGACTTCATGGCATATCAGACTCGATAGGCCAAATGGTCTAATTCTGCTCCTTTTTTTAATGCTCGTGTGGTGTTATGCTATCAGGTATTCTCTTCCTGAGACAGCAGCAGCAGCATATTTTATTGAAAGACTCAGTGGTAATATGGGAAAAGATTGGAGGGCAGAATGTTTAATGTCTATTCTTGGTTATTGTACCACTATATCCGAAAAGGGACAGTGATTTGATATGAGGTTAACACAGTTTTTAAATTATGGGGCCCACAATGAAAGAAGGATGTCCCTTTCCCGTTACTGTTGTGCTATCTGTGGTGTCCTCATCATCAGGGAGCAGTGAAGACTCGGTTATTGAAGATATTCAAGGCTGAGCTTGACTGATCTTTGCCGGACAGGAGAGTCAATGTTTATTGGGAACAGACCAGAGACAGATGGTCAGAACATTCGTATCAGCCATGGGCATTCTGAGTGTTGTCGCCAAATGGCCAACTGTTGCACCTATCCCATGTGTTGTTCCCTCAATCCATGCTCCCAGCCGTTACAGAGATATACTGCTAAACCTAACCCATGTGTTGTTCCCTCAATCCAGCCCTCGAGTCTGATACAGAGATATGCTGCTGCCCCTACACCTTGTGTTGTTCCATCATTCCACCTTCGATCCAGTTACAGAGATATACTGCTGCCCCTGCATCATGAATTGTTCCCTCAATGCGATGACAGGGTAGAGGACCATCCCATTCAGCCAGACTGGATCGGTATAATGAGACGGGAGGAGACCATTCTGCTCCTCTCAGGAATTACGCAGGAATATAGAATGAAGTAATTCAGCTCGTTGAGTACATTACACAGCCCAGGAGGAGGTCATTCAACCCGCCTGAACTGCTGCACAGGAACAGGGATGCTGTCATTAACAGGAAATATAAAGTAGAGATATATGATTTTTTAAAACAAAACTTTAACAAGTTTTGCCTCAGAGATCACTGTAGGGTCAGCAAAGATCAATAATCTACGTCAAATATCTGGATGAAGGTACTGAATGGATCAAAGCTGAACTACCTTGTACACCAAAATGATCATTCAATATATCTTCAAATGGAGGTAGTGAATCTGCATTATGATGTAGACAGGAAAGGTTAGTAGCATACCTTCAGCAGATATAATATAATGTGAGTTATCTATTGCAGTCGGAAACAATTTAAATGGAGAGAGATTGCAGAACTCTGCGATGCAGATGTTTTTCATCTTCTTGGTACTTGAATCATATGAAGTCTGTCGGCAGATGCAGCAAGTGATTTGGAAGGTAAGTGGAATGATGCTGTTTGTGGCAACGGGTATTGGGTTTAATCAGAAATGTTTCACTGTCTCTGTACAGGGGCATTGCTGAAAGCACATCACATACACTGGGTGCAGTTTTGATCCTCTAAACTAAAAAAGGATACAATTCCTTTTAAATATGTTCGAAGATGCTTCCCTTTACTCATTCCTGAAATGAAGGCCTTTTGTTATCAAGGATTATCTGTTTAGATCTTAGATGAGAAATCTTATTGAACCACGACTTTCAGAGAAGTGCTTTGACTGGCTAAATATTTTCACTTGTTAAGGAGACTAAAGCTAAATAATATTTTTTTGAATGAAATGCATTGGTATTAACACAAATATTATGAAGGTATCAAGTTATTTTTAAAAATTATGCAGACACATGTAAACATGTCATCAAATTATAAAGAGGACACTTTTTTTTTCTTTTCCTAATGAAAGGCACTGTGCACAACAACAGCAATGATGCTGCATACAACATGCAGTCAATTATCATCCATTCCAGAGAATGTACATGGAGAGTGTGCATGTTCCAGTTTGGTGTTCAGTTGACATTATTGTTTATTCCCACACAGAGACGGAGAAAAATACTACATGGCTCAGAAGGATCAGTCAATCGGTCTCTCTCTCTTACTGTGTTCTGCCTGAAAACAAGGTGTGAGAGCAGAAAATTGACGAGTCATATTTACCACTCATGGAGGATTCCTGATGAGGATTCATAGGAATCTCTGCACAAGACGAAGCAAAGGGAATTCAGCCAAATCCAACGGTTCCGGGAATAAACCCGCATTCCCAGACACTTGAGTGAGCAGAATAATTTCAAAGGCAGAACAAATTTTGGGACACTCTAACATTTCACCATTTGTTCAGAGATCAATTTTCTGTGTCTCAGATTGTTCTAGAAAATTACCCAGTCTCAGACCTATATCATTGGCCACAGCACTCAACTGGTTACATTTAAAATCTGCTTTCACCAATAGAGGAGAGGGAAAATACATGAGTGACCCTCCAATATTGGTTAGAACACGAACAAGAGATTTTCAAAGTGTTGGTACGATGCGAATTCCCTTCCCCAGAAGTTTGTGATGATTGGATATTTCCATTTGTTCAAAATTGTCTGTGTTAAACATTTGACTGACAAATGAATGAAGGAAAATAGTGAACTGACAGAAAAGTGCTGCTGAGACCTTAATCTGATCATAGTGCGTGGTAGAGCATTGACAAAGTGTCTGATGAACTACTCTTGCTCCATAGTCCCGTGTTACTATGTTGCTTTCAGCCTCTCACAGCACCTGCAAGGTGCAGATAGGGACCACTTGCTCCAAATACCTGATCTCATTTAATCCCTCACAATTGTCACACACAGATTAGTACAGAATGGAAAATGTTATTTGGAAATCCAGGCTGGGTTTGAAAGATGCCTCGGGTCTCTTTATAGAGTGTTTCCTCTCTGCAACTTGTGTTTCATTTGTTGCTCTTGGTCTAGACCAAGATTCATTGTGAATAAAGCCTCATAACTCACTCAGAGATGACTCAAAATGATTTGCTCTCTCTGATTGCAACGTTCAATAACAGAACGTCCAGGAAAATTACAACCATTTACTTTGAAATTTCAGAAAATGAAAACATAAGGAACAGGAATGGTTAATTTGGGCGGTCCAGCCATTGTATACGATCATGGCTGATCTACTGTTAGCATTAACTCCTCCTAATGCCAAGTTCTTCACATCCCTCAGCTACCTGACAGGTCAAAATTCATAGACCTCCTCTTTAAATACGTTCGCTGATGTAACTCCCCTAACTCTCTAGGCCAGATAATTCCTGACTTTGATTACGCTCTGTGAATGGAAAACACTCTCTACACATACACTGTCACCTCTTGAAATGAAAATGAGGTGACCACAGGGGCTCAGGGAAGAGTGATATCAAGGCAGTATTTGACTGAGGATGGCATCAGGATCATCTACTTATTTGAGCTTAATTGAAATCAGGTCTAACCTCCCCACTGGTTGGGGTCTTTCAGAGCACAAAGGAAGATGTCTGTAGTCGGTGACCGGCAATCTTCTCAGTCCCGAGACATCTCTTCACAAGATCCTTAGATTAACTTGCTCAGCACAAGCATCTTCAGCTCCTTCGTCAACAACTGCGTGCTCCCACCCCCGTGCCCCGCATCCATCATAAGATCAGAAGCGGGGTGATCACTGAAGATCACACAATATTCTGAACATTCTTCCCCCCTCAGCTCCTAAACCAGTCTGTGTCCATGTGCAGCAAGACCCAAACAACATTCAGGTTTGTGCTGTTAAAGTGTCGGTAACATTCATGTAACAGTGCTGCGAGGCACTGCACATTTCCACAGTTAAAAGAGGAGCTCATTCAGCATCTCAAGCTGGTTACACCCGGATATGTGGAGGCCATTCAGTCCATCAAAACGACTGAACAAGAAGAGGGACAGCCCATTCAATAATCCTGCATGTTCCATAAAAAGATGAGGGTTCTGGTCTGTTAAACAGCCATAGGCAGAGCCCAATCAGACCCCTAAACCTGTGCTATGGAACCAGGAGGAGACCATTCACCCCTCGATACACTTATATAGGAACAGGAGGGCACCATTGATGCTCCAACCTGAACGAGTGAAGCTGAGAATGCACTCATAGACTGCTCACAATGTTCCTCTTGGCTCCATTGCCTGTGGAACAACTGATACTTTAACCTGTTTTCCCAGCAGTGAGGAAGGAAGCCAAATGTTTTGTGCCAAGCGTCAAGGAGGCATCTTCCATCTCCACGAAGACAGACACATGTTTTCCGTGGGGGTCAGAAGCTGGTGGGAATTGTGACCTGTTTTAGAATGAAAGTATCGTGGCTCCTGTCGGGATGGTGGATAAGATGAAGTTCGATGCATGATCACACACCAAATACACTGTATTAATGTGGGAAAAGTTTAGTCAAAACTGGCCCTCTCTTTCTCAATCGAAATGGGGAGTTGTGTGGAGTGAGAGGAACGTTCTCAGAGCTTTTTAAGCCATCGAGAATCATGTGAACGAAGTAACAAACAAGCCATGGATTATTCAACAGTTCCACTGAGTCTGAGAAGGACACTGAAATATCTTGATAGTGGTCTTGGGCAGGATTGGTGAGTGTTGAGAATATGTAGAAATGTAAATCTGAATGGAGAAAAAAGATTATGGAGATTGCGAACAGACTGGTTCCTCCACCCATATTGTTGAGTAAGTTGTGAATAATAATTTGCCAGTTATAATTTGCAAGGAATAACATTTTTGACTGGATCTGAAAATGATGACTTCTAAATTCTAAAATTTATATGTGAACAGCAATTCAGTTAAACTCAGTTTAATGGTCCGATGGAATGACTTACCAGGAACACCAACTATAGCGAGGATGGGATAGTAACCACCTTGAATGATCCAAAGGATATCTTCGATCCGTGAGGCTAATTATACCCAAAGCTCAGAAAGATACTAAAGACCAAGCATAAACTTCTGTCTGTTATTGTAATATTCCTGTCTAATGTTCTCAGATGCTGACCCATTACTGGAACATTCCAATCTTATGTTCTGAGATTCTGATATCTCCTTCCTCGTGTCTCGAGCTGCTGATCCCTGCTGGTGCTGTCGGTGATACTCCCGCCATCACTATGGGATAACACGTTAAACGGAGTCCCGAATTAATAGAAGGAGCACTCCCTCCAGTGACACATTTAGGATGCACGGAGACTGACATCAAACACAGTCGCTGAACAAATAGCTCCAACCAATGCCTTTTATTTCAATGCTGTTTTATTAAAATTCAAAACAATGATTAATTTTTACATTATTGATGAGCTATGTGAGGGTCACTGATATGCAACTGTTGGGGCTGGTAGATCAATCGAGTGTAACCATTCAATCTGCCTTGGACATAGGAGCAATATCATAAGTTTATCAGAATATAAACATGCCTCTCAGTTTATAAATGGTAACATACATTCTGTAACTACTGACCAAGCATTATAATTTCAATAAAACATTGAGACAATTTTTATAGTTGATGATCTGAGGGGAATGTGTGCCTGAGGCAACGTGGGGTTATAACAGACAAATGGCATGAATATGTTAACAAAGAATTGTACGTGACAAATGCAATTCAGTTTGATATTCCATGATCAGAGAGGGCCGATGAGGGTCGATTAATATGTTATCGATATTAATGAACTGTGTGGAAGTGTCATTTATTGGGGTTCAATTACAGTGTGATTATGGCATTGTGGAGGAGACAGAAAACAGAGAGAATTGGGGACATGGCAGTTCAGAATGGAGGGAGGGACCATAATATTCCCCAGTCATCAGTATTAGAATGTTACTATTTATAACTCATATGAAGAACAGATTCAAGGATACATTTAAAATGAGTAATGAGAACTGATATTTGTTTATTGAACACAAAATACAGGGACAAAGTGATATTCTGTCCATACTAAATGTGAAGATAAAATAGTTAAAATATATTCATGATATTGAGCTACTAAATTGAAATGTGCATTACAAAACCATGGAAATGGTGTGCAAACTATATCAATCATTATTTGACCCACAGCTGAGATGCTGATTCCTCCTCTAACAGTGATCCACCTCACTGAGATTAACTGGCATCGTATCTCAGTATCGAGGGAAGTTTTCAGTTCTTGCTACTGGTTCTATGTAAATTAATCCACTTTCTCCCGGTAAAAAAAAACAAAATCGTTTAGCCTTATGGTCTCTGTATAACTGTCATCAACTCAGCTATGTGATATTATTGAAGATAAATGATCTGGGACCACAGCCAGTATCAGCACGGTGCTCAAAGGGTATGACATCAGACAAAGACCTTGCAGTCCGTGAGAATTTCTAAATAAAACTTCCATTTTCTGACTATTTCTGTCTATCTCCCCTCATGATGTCTTCTGATCTATCCAACTGACCCTTGCTAAGCAACCTTCTAATCACTCCCTGTTTCCAAATTGTGCAGTAGCACAGCTTAATGTGTGGCCATTTAGGAGAAATGGATAGAGCAGGGACAGGAATGATTGTTGTAGGTTCCCGGGTTTAGATGCATCATTAAGACAGGGAAGGTACTGAAAGGGGGGAGGATGCCATTGTTAATCAGAGGCAGTATTACGGTGGTAGAAAGGATATTTGATGAAGACTTGTCTACTGAGGAAGTATAGGAAGAGGTTAGAAACAAAAACGGTGAGGTCACCCTGTTGTCAGTTCTCTATAGACCTCTGAAACGTTCCAGAGATGTAGCGGAAAGGATTACAAAGATGATCCTGGATTGGAACGAAAATAACAGAGTAATTGTTATGGCGAACTTTAACTTTCCAAATATTGACGGGAAACGCTACAGTTCAAGTAAATTATATGGGTCAGTTTTTCTCAAATTTGTACGGAATGGTTTGCTGAAACAGTATGTCGATAGGCCAACAAGGGACGAGTCCAAATTGCATTTAGTACTGGGTAATGAACCAGACCAGATGTTAGATTGGAGGTGAGCACCTCGATGATACTGACTACAATTCAGTTGTGTTTACTTTAACGATGGAAAGGGACAGGTGTTATAGCTGGGGGAAAGGCTATTATGATGCGATTATACTAGCTATTGCGTGTCCTTGATAAGGTTATACCTGTCAGAAAAGGAGGAAGGGGTCAAGTGAGGGTGCTGTGGTTTACTGAATAAGTTGCATCTCTTGTCAAAAGGAAGAAGGAGGCTTCCTTCTCCATGAGGTTATGCTGCAGCTGTACAAATTCTGGTGCAGCCATACTTTGAGCAATGTGTACAGTTCTGGTCGCTGCATTATAGGAACTATGTGGATGCATTGGAAAAGGTGAAGAGGAGATTTGCCAGGATGTAGCCTGATATGCAGGGAAGGTCTTACAGGAAAGGATGAGGGACTTGAGGCTGTTTTCATTAAAGAGAAGAAGGTTGAGAGACATGCAAGATGATCACAGGATTAGATATTTTGGAAAGTGAGAACCTCTTTTCTTTGGATGATGATGGCTAGCGTGAGGGGATGTACTTTTAAAATGAGGGATGATAGATTTCTGACAGATGTCAGAAATAATTTCTTTACTCAGACAGTAATAAGGTCGTGGAATGTGCTGCCCGCCCAACAATAGTAGACTCACCAACTTCAAGGCCATTAAAATGAGTATTGAGTAAACATAAGGATGAAATTGTAATAGTGTAGGTTAGATGGTCTTCAGATTGGTTTCACAGGTCAACATTGAGACCCGAAGGGCCTGTACTGTGCTGTAATGTTCTATGTTCATGGACCTACAATGGGCCGAATAGCTTCCTTCTGTGATGTAACAATTCTGAGGTACTCTGACGCACAATAAAAGCTTTAGGTGCCTGGAAAGACAGGCTGATCCAGTCAAGGACATACACTGCACAATCATCCATCATCCCTTCCTGTTCTCTAAAATGCAGCGGTCTCAAAAATATCAATCCAAACAAAATAGCTTGATTCAAATTCAAGCAGTCAGGAGGACGTTCACATGAGGGGATTTCTAGCGAAGGATTTAATGAATAATAAGATTTCAGAATAACACAAATAATAAAACAATGTCACAACAGCACAATAATTGACAGCAGAGTAAAACTTACAGTACCAAACAGATCCAAGTTCAACATTGTATTCGGTTTCGGACACTTTGCTATGGGAAGGATGTTATTAAACTGAAACTTTACAAGGTTGTTACCAGGACTTAAGAGTCTGAGTCAGAGGCAGAGGTTGGAAATGCTGGGACATTTCTCTTGAGAGCAGGGGAGACTGAGGTGGGGGGGGGGAGCGTGAAGTGCTCTGAGAGGCTAGCCACGGCCCACATCAGTTCCCATCTCCCGGCCTGCTTCGATCCCCTCCAATTTTCCTACCAGTGGATTTTGTCCATAGCGGATATCATATCTCTGGAACATCTGGACAACAAGGACACCTGTGTCAGATTCCTGCTCATTGATTATAGCTCCATTTCAACACCATTATCCCTTTCAGACTGACCACAATACTCTGTGACCTCAGTCTCAGCCCCGCCCTCTGAAATTGGATCCTCAGATTTCTGACCCACAGTCCGCAATCAGAGAAACTGTGCCTCTTCCACACTAACATTCACCACTGATATTCCAATGGATGTGTCCTCAGCCCCCACTATACTCCCTGTACACCCACGACTGTGTTGCTAAATTCAGAACGAACGATATCTACATGTTCACTGACGACACCGTCACAGTAGGACAGATGTGTAATGATAGCAAGTCAACATAAAGAACATTCTCCTCACCTTGCAAAATCTTTGTTCCGTCAGCAGACTCGGAAACTTTGCATTCGATTCCCTCAACCACGTGCTTGAGATATGTTGTGAATATCTATGTTCCAAGCACCAATCATTGCGATGCTACAAGAGCCTTTCAAACTGAAAACCACCCATTTATTCCTAATTCACTGTTTCCTGTCAGCTCTCCCATTGTAACACCACGTCCATATATTACCCCCTATCCCATGTACTTTTACTTTGCATACGAGGCTTGGGACTCAATCAAAACTCTTGCTGAAAATCCAAGTTCATTGCCCCTGTTTTTTATGTAATTAATCTATGAGTCAGTTTCACAAATATGTTTCTCATTTCATCCATGTGTATGCCAATTATTTTCAGTTCCAATAATTTCTCCAAATTAGTTTATTTATTAATTTCATTCTATATCCTTTTCTCATCAGACTCAGGTTTTCTCCTATTGCTGGGAAGGCTTTGTTTCTATCTTTTTCTGTGAAGACAGAAGTGAAGTTGTTGAGTCATGTTTCTCTGTTCTCCATTCCCCATTCCCTGGTTTCAGACTGGAAGGAAGCTGAAACTTTGACTAAAAAGAACAGCTGTTGTCTATTCACCCAGTCCATGCGTCTTGAAATCTTAAACCTGAATTACTTACCCAGTCAACCTTCTCTGCTCCAAAGTAAATAACTCGAGCTTAGCCAGCCTCTCTCCGCAGCTCATATCCTCCATCCTAGGGTACGTCTTGGTGAATCTCCTCTGCACCTCGTTCGGTAAAATCACATCCTTCCTTGAATGTGGCTCCCAGAACTACACAAATTATTTAATTTGTCCTTGTCAAAGTGCTACATAAAATTCTTACATTCTTTAGGTCAGTGAACAAAGGATTTATCGATGGTCCTGCTTAACTCATCAATGATCATATTCAGTCACATTCAGTGATGGGTGGAGAAGCACCTGCTGATCTTCCTAGTGTGCTGCCATTCATGGAGTCCTCCCCTGTCTGGTTCCTTCTTCCATAGTGTAGCACCTCATATTTATCAGGGTACATTCCATATGACCATTCCATGTATATCTTCCTGTAACAAATTGCACCTCCCACCTCACGGCCAAATACCCGTTTAAATCTTTATGTCAAACACAAACTTGCTTATCATACTCCCCCTACCCACTTCACATTCACAACATTTATGAGTACCACAAATAATAAGAGACACAGCACTGATCTCTGCAGTACACCAGGGGACATTAGTCACCAGTCACACAAACAGCCTTCTACCACGAAGTTGATTTTGGATGCAATTTGTTAAGTCACTGATAGGTCCTACCTTTTCACTGGTTATTCTGTTCTACTTGAGGTACTTGTAGAGTGTCTGGGGATTCTCCCTAATGTTGGCCTGCCAGCAGGTTACCACGCACTTGTGTTAGTCAGTCTCCTCCGATTGAAGAATTTCCTCCTTATTACGGTCTTAAATGGTTTGTCCTTTATCCTGCCATTACTTGCCTTAAATGTAGAGTAGACAGCCAGAGAAACATCCTGTTTACTTCCACCTTGTCACATGTTTCATAGATTTTCTAAATGTCACTGTTCTTTGAAACTGGAGAGGCCACAAGACAAGTCTCCCCGTCAAAAAATCTTGATTTCTGAGTGATTAATCTCGAGAATGTCCATTGCACGTCCTCTGTGATCAGTATACACTTTCTTAGATTGGGTTACCAACACTGTACACAATACTAGAGGTACTCTCTCACGAACACTGTCTGCAACTGCTTCATGATGTATTTACATTTATACTCCGATTCCCTTAAACAAACTCCAACCTAACTTTAACTTTCCAATTACATGTATTCCTCCAAATACTATTCACTTTAATTGCATTTATGAACTCACTGTGTGATTTCTTACAAAAAGACTTCTGAAAATCCAAACACACCACTTCCACTTGTTGTCCATTGTTTATTCTGCAAGAACAAAAAAACTCAAACAATTCCAAAGTTTGTCAGGTATGATTTCTCTGTCAGAAATGCAAAGTGATTCTGTGCAATGTTGCGGTTAATTTGTAAATTCCCAATATCACATCTTTTTGAATAGATTTCAACTGTTTTCCTACAAATGTCAAGCTACTTGATCTGCAGTTCTACACATTATCTCTTCTTCCCTACGTACATAGTTGGATCATGTTTACTACATTCCAGTTATCTACAAGGGCTTATGGTCTTTACAGGATCTACAGTAAAATAAAACATAGTCACCGACAGTTCAATTAATATGCTGTTTTATTTCTGATATTTTGATATGAAGTACAGTCTGGCCCATCAGACTTAGCATTGATCAATCTAGCTCCATTTTCAAGTACTACCTTGTTGCTGATACGAACTGACTTTTGTCTTTAATTCCACACAAGTCCCATGTAATCAATTGCTTTACACGGAGATTGTCTGGAGCTTTCTCCATGAAGACAGATGCAAAGTAGCTGGTTAGTTTCTCTGCCAATTCCTTGTTCTCCACAATGAATTCTTCTTATAAACATTACAAATTTCCACATTTTATCTTGCTTTTGTTTTCGTTGGTATAGGGATCGTTTATATTCATGTTCTTTTTGATTTCCTAAACAGTTTCTTCATCCTTATTTACAGAAAAATTCGGTTTCCACAACATCTGGAATTCTTCTGAAGCTGCCTCCTTTGGTTTAATGAACTATTTAAATTCTTATGTTAACCATCATTGAGTTATCTTCCCTTTCTTTGGTGTTTATAACTTATTGATATGTATGTACTTTTCAGTTTTTGCATTATTTCTATCAATAACGTTGTTTGTCTCACACTAAATGTTATATTGTATTTTACCAATTCACGTGATCCTGTCGCCTTCGGGTTCCATGGTATTTGAGTGCAATGTTCAAAAATTGTATATTGCATGCAGGCGCCATGTAAAATGCAACATACTAATGTCATTATTCCTCAAAAGCTGCTTCAGAGCAAGGCTAATAATTAGTCCTTCTGTCCACACAACACTACACCCGAAATAACCTGTTCTCTAGTTTGGTTTAAAACTTACTCTTCAACCTACCTCATATACATTTGCGACATTTATTTTTCACAGCATTAGCAATCATTTACTTAACACAGTTTAGATACAATTTTAGACCATCCAGTATTAGTGCAGCAGCCACAATATTTGCACATCTAATTTCCAGTGAATAGGATGCACAAAATAGCGAAACAGTTTTGGTTTAGATATGTAAGGCACCAATGTTTGTTCCTCCTTGTTGTTTGCAAGATCAACGCAAACTGATTCTGAAGAAGCTGAGGGATGTGCTCTGTGGTGTTATTAGTGACAGACGTGGACAAGACATTGGGAAGGCTGACCCCGATGGTGAGACGATCTGAAGGAATGCCCATCAATGCAGGACAAGCATCAATGACCTTCCCCGCTCTGCCAGGACAAATGTCTCCCTATTCCCTCTACTCCCTCACACTCTCTGTATATCTGTTACAGCACCTGTCCCCGAAATGGCTCTTGCGCCACCAGTCACACTCTTGCATGCAACACTCTCTTTTCGTCACTCTCTTTATCACTGAAAGCAAATCGAGATTGAATTTATTGTTTTGCCAACATTGAACCAGTGAGACAATTTGATGTTGGGGATATAAAAATGTGGACATTTCGAAAATTGGGGAAAGAGCAGATGCCATCGAGACGGAAGAAGTCTGGGAATCAATCATCTTGCTCTGCAAGAAATTAGGAAATACTTAGTATCAGAGATATTTTCTCATATGAAATATATTCACAGTCAACAGAAATACGATGACCCAGGGAATTCAGCAGCCAGAAGAGGAACATCACAGAGGACGGCAGTGGCTGTGTGGTTTTGAAATCAAGTTGATGTAATATTCATGAGTGTGTTATTGAAACAGCATATTGTTAGAGATTTGGGGGCAGTTGTTGGGGGTGGGGTGGTTGGTTAAAATTGTAAATAGTTGTGGCATAATGTTCACTTTTACAGTTAAAAACAAATTGGTGCTATTTTCTTTAAATAGTGGAATTTGGGAGTTTGCTGTGACTCGTTATCTAATAGATTACGAGGTGAGGTGTTTGGTTTAATTAACAGAGGCGTTCACCAACATGTCCTAATACTTGCAAAGACCAACAGAGAGCAATAAAAAAAAGGAGTGAGACCAGGGAAACCCAGTGGATGTGGTCGATCTAGACTTCCAAAAGACCTTTTATAAGGTGCCACACGGAAGGTTGCTGAGTAAGGTGAGGGCCCATGGTGTTCGAGGTGACCTACTGACATGGATTAAGGATTGGCTGTCTGACAGAAGGCAAAGAGTTGGCATAAAAGGTTCTTTTTCGGAATGGCAGCCGGTGACAAGCGGTGTCCCGCAAGATTCAGTGTTGGTGCCGCAGCTGTTCATGTTATATATTAATGATCTGGAGAAAGGGACTGGGGGCATTCTCGCGAAGTTTGCGGATGACACGAAGTTAGGTGGAAAGGCAGGTAGTACTGAGAAAGTGGGGAGGCTGCAGAAAGATCTAGACAGTTTGGGAGAGTGGTCCAGGAAATGGCTGACGAAATTCATTGTGAGCAAATGCGAGGTCTTGCACTTTGGAAAAAAGAATACAAGCATGGACTACTTTCTGAACGGTGAGGAAACTCATAAAGCCAAAGTACAAAGGGATCTGGGAGTGCTAGTCGAGGATTCTCTAAAGGTAAACATGCAGGTTGAGTCCGTGATTAAGAAAGCGAATGCAACGTTGTCATTTATCTCAAGAGGGTTGGAATATTAAAGCAGTGATGTGCTACTGATACTTTATAAAGCTCTGGTTAGTCCCCATGTGGAGTACTGTGTCCAGTTTTGGTCCCCACACCTCAGGAAGGACATACTGGCACTGGTGGGTGTCCAGCAGAAATTGACATGGATGATCCCTGGAATGGTTGGTCTAACATACGAGGAACGGCTGAGAATCCTGGGATTGCATTCATTGGCGTTGAGAATGTTAAGGGGAAATCTAATAGAAACTTACCGATAATACATGGCTTGGAAAGGGTGGACACTCGAAAATTGTTTCCGTTAGGCGAGGAGATTAGGACCCGTGGGCACAACCTTACAATTAGAAGGGGGCAATTCAGAACAGAAATTTGGAGACATTTCTTCAGCCAGAGAGTGGTGGGTCTGTGGAATTCATTGCCGCGGAGTGCAGTGGAGGCCGGGATGCTAAATGTCTTCAAAGCAGAGATTGATAAATTCTTGTTGTCACGAGGAATTATGGGCTACGGGGAGAATGCGGGTAAGTGGAGTTGAAATGCCCATTAGCCATGATTAAATGGCGGAGTGCACTCGATGGGCCGAATGACCTTACTTCCACACCTAAGTCTTATGGTGTCTTATGGAGAAGATTAAATATGAGGGTAAGTAAGCCAGTCATGTAAAGAAAGACTGCAAGAGCTTCTTTCGATTCATAAAGGGCAAACGAAAGGCACGAATGGGCATCTGGTCGCCAGAACTTGACACAGGAGAGATAGTAATATGGAACAAGGAAATGGTTGAGGAGCTGAAAAATTACTTCGTGTCAGTCTTCACGGTTGGAAACAGGAGTAATATCCCAAACATTGAAAAGACTTAGTGGACAGACCTGAGTAAGGTGGCCATCACCTAGGAAAAGGTGCTGGGAAAACTGAATGGCCTGAAGGTAAATAAATCACCTGAACCAGATGGACTCCACTCCAGATTTCTAAGGCAGATAGCTGATGGGACAGTGGAGGCGTTGGTGGTGATCTTTCAGGAATGTCTCGAATCTGGGAGATTCCCAGATGACTGGAAAATCGCTAACGTGATACCCCTGTTTAAAAAGGGAAAAAACAAAAAGCAAACAATTACAGACTGACTAATCTAAACTTGGCTCTGGTAAGATCTTGGAATCCATTGTGAATAATTAGATTTCTGAATACTTGGGTGTGGATGGTGAATTAGGGCAAAGTTAGCATGGTTTCATCAAGCAGAGGTCATGCCTGGAGAATGTGGTAGAAACCCTTGAGGACGTAACGAGCAGCTTTGACCAAGGACAGCCAATGTATGTCATCCATCAGGACTTCCAATAGGTCTTTGACAATGTTCTGACAGGAGGCTACTGAATAAGGCAAAGAGTCCATGGTTTTAGAGGCAAGGTGCAAGCATGGATAGAAGTTTCGCTGTCTGGCAGGAAATAAAGAGTGTCGATAAAAGTGTCCTTCTCAGGATGACAGCCAGTGACAAATGGTTTTCCATAACGCTCAGTGTTGGGACCACAACTTTTCACTTGATACATTAATGATCCTTGTTGCGGTTCTGTTCGCCGAGCTGGAAGTTTTTGTTGCAAACGTTTCAGCCCCTGGCTAGGAGACATCATCAGTGCTCTGGAGCCTCCTGCGAAGCGCTTCTTTGATGTTTCTTCCGGTATTTATAGTGGTCTGTCCTTGCCGCTTCTGGGTGTCAGTTTCAGCTGTCTGCTGTAGTGGTTGTATATTGGGTCCAGGTCGATGTGTTTGTTGATGGAGTTTGTGGATGAATGCCATGCCTCTAGGAATTCCCTGGCTGTTCTCTGTCTGGCTTGCCCTATGATAGTAGTGTTTTCCCAGTCGAATTCATGTTGCTTGTTGTCTGAGTGTGTGGCTACTAGGGATAGCTGGTCGTGTCGTTTCGTGGCTAGTTGATGTTCATGTATGCGGATTGTTAGCTGTCTTCCTGTTTGTCCTATATAGTGTTTTGTGCAGTCCTTGCATGGTATTTTGTAAACTACATTAGTTTTGCTCATGTTGGGTATCGGCTCCTTTGTTCTAGTAAGTTGTTGTCTGAGCGTGGCTGTTGGTTTGTGTGCCGTAATGAGTCCTAAGGGTCGCAGTAGTCTGGCTGTCAGTTCTGAAACGCTCCTGATGTATGGTAGTGTGGCTAGTCCTTTTGGTTGTGGCATGTCCTCGTTCCGTGGTCTATCTCTTAGGCATCTGTTGATAAAGTTGCGCAGGTATCCATTTTTGGCGAATACCTTGTATAGGTGTTCCTCTTCCTCTTTTCGCAGTTCTGGTGTACTGCACTGTGTTGTGGCTCTTTTGAATAGTGTCCTGATGCAGCTTCGTTTGTGTGTGTTGGGGTGGTTACTTTCATAGTTTAGGACTTGGTCTGTGTGTGTTGTTTTCCTGTGTACCCTTGTGGTGAATTCTCCGTTCGGTGTTCTCTGTACTATCACGTCTAGGAATGGGAGTTGGTGGAGTTAGACAGGAACTTGTAGGGGTTGGCTGGATGAGCTTGCTTGCAGTTGAAAGGACTTCTGGCAAGTGGGAGGATTTTAAAAGTGAAATGTCTACAATTCAAGGTCTGTATGTTCCTGTGAGGGTAAAAGACAAGTTTGGAGGGAATAGGGAACCCTGGATGTCAGGGGATATTGAGGCTTTGACCAGCAAAATGGAGGCGTGGCTCAAATCCATGCAGCTGGGATCAAGGGAATCGTGGCGGTGTGCAGGGGATGCAGGAGTTTACTGAAGATGGAAATCAGAAGGGTGAAAAGGGAGCACAAGAAAGCCTTGCATGAGAAGATTAAGGTGAGTCCAAAGACGTTCTTTAAGTATATTAAATTAAAAGGAATAACTAAATAAGAATATGACCCCTCAAGGTCCAAAGTGGACAGCATGTCTGGAACCGTACGAGATTTGCGAGCTTCTCAATGAATATTTCTCCTCTGTCTTTACCGTGGAGAAACACATGAAGACTTGGGAGCTTAAGAAAGGTCATGATGTTATCTTGGATTGAGTCAATATCACAGGAGAAGACATGTTGGATGCATTAGAATGTATGAAGGTGGATAAATCTCCTGGTCCTAAACAGATGCATCCAAGAACACTGCAAGAGGCTACCAAAGAAACTACAGGGACCTGGGTGATAATATTGCATCATCGTTAGCCACAGGTTAGGGTCTAGAATATTGGAGGGTAGCAAACGTGCCATTATTCAGGAAGGGAAGCAAAGAAAAATCTGGGAACTATAGGCCAGGAAGTCTAACATCTGTAGTGCGTAGGTTACTTGAGAAAAATCTGAGGGCTAGATGTACATGCATTTGGAATGACAGCATTTGATTAGAATTTTTTTTTCAGATTCACCACAGTATGGAAACAGGCGTTTGGCCCAACAAGGTCACACCGACCCTCCAAACAGTAACCAACCCAGTCTCATTCCTCGACCCTATATTTACCCCTGACGAATGCATATAACACTATGGGTAACTTAGCATGGCTAATTCACTTAACCTGTACATCTTTAGATTGTGGAAGGAAAATGGAGCACCCGGAGGAAACCCACACAAACACAGGGAGAATGTGCAAACTCCACACAGAGAGTCTCCCGAAGCTGGAATCGAGCCCAGATCCATGGGACTGCGAGGCAGCAGTGAGCCACCATGCCACACTTACTTGTTGTCAACACAGTTGAAAGACACAGGTACAAAATCTAGTCTGCCCTTCACCCATGATGCAAGATCCAATAAAACATATCATGGATAGTTTATTCTCCCCTGAAAATGTCATATTATTATTATTTATTATTGATTTTTATTATTTATTTTAATAATTATTATTAATTGCTGATTTTAGACTGAACAGATTGCATGGCTTTGTAAGCCTTATATTACGGAGCCTTTAACAGGTTACCCTTGGAATTAGAGCTGATCTTATTGAAACATGCTAGACTTTCAGGAGAATGGATCAGGTAGATACCAACTGGGTGTTTGTATAGTCCGAACTTGTTGTCATTGTCATAGAATGTGTACAGTGTGTATGCAGGAAATTCTGCCCATTGAATCCAAACCGAACCACTGAGCTGCATCCCACTCAGACCTGTCTCCCTACCCCATCCATGTAATCTTATATTTTCCATGAATAACCCACACATCCCTGGGCAATATGGGCAATCTCACATGCCGAATCCACCCTAAGCTGCACGTCTTTGGACTGTGGGAGGAAACTGGAGCATTGTGAGGAAACCCACACAGACACGGGGAGAATGTTCAAACTTCACTCAGAGAGTTGCGTGAGGTTGGAGTTGAATCCAGCTACTTGGTGATGTGAGGCAGACATATTAACCAGATGTCCACCATGCTTCTCTGTTAGTACGATTCGTTACCTGTGGCTGATTGAAGAAATCTGCCTGACTTGTTCCTTTATCTGAACCTGACTCAGTCTGAGACCTTTATCATCGGCCATATCACCAAGCTGGAGTGGGACTAGAAAAGGAAACAGGGACAACCTGCAACCTCAGTCAGAGCAGGAATGAGGAGAAGTTCACAACGTGGGATTTCTTTCAAGTGGGAATTCTCTTCCCAGAGGTTTATAATCATTATGTTAGAGCAAGGCTGGCTGGCTTTGTCTGATTTTCCATAGACAGGTAAATCAGGGATAATAGTGCATTGGGAGAAAAGTGCTTCTGGGACCACGATGAGATGAGCCATGACCTTATTTACTGGTGGAGTAGTGTCAAAGGGCCGAATGGGCCATTCGTGTTCCTCAGCCCTTTGTTCTGATGTTCCATTCATCCCTTCGGACCTGCTACACAGGGGCAGATCCAGGCCAGTCCGGTGGTTAGGTTCAGTATCGGAAATGTACTTGGAAAATCCAGGCTGGACAAGAAGTGTCCCCACCCCCAATCCCTGTTTCCAGGCTTCCCCACTCTGTAACTTCTGATCCAGTTGGGAGTCATGCTACAGACACAGATTTCATGTGAATACCGCCCCCATACCCTATCCAGGGTTAACTTAAACAATTCTTCTGCTCTCCATGAATACAACATTGTACAACACGACTGCCAGGAAAACAAACAGTTACTTTCCAAAGGAATAGCATGAGAATGTAAGAAATGCGAACAGGAGTAGGCCATTCGGCCCGTCAAGCCTGCACTGTCATTCAATTAGATCATGGCTGATCTACTCTACGGATAACCCTTGTACCCCTCAACTCACTGACATGTCAAAAACCTATCCACCCCGTCTGTAAATACATTCAGTGTCCCAGCCTCCACAACTCTCTGGGTTAGGAAATTCCAGACATTCATTACCTTCTGAAAGAAGAATTTTTTTTGTATCTCAGTTTGAAATTGATCTCCCTTATTCTGCATTATGTCCCTTGTCAAGTCCCTTCTCTAACTTGTACATTTCAGTAATATCATGCTCATTCATTTCAACTGCATGACTAATCGCCTCACCATTTGAGATGTTCTCATTAATTTAACCATTTCTTCCGAGGAACCCGTCTAATGTGCCAACCTAGTTTCTTGCTGCTTCATCATGTTGACCTTGTGCTTCCTACACCGAACACTCCAATCCTTTTGTATTGTTCCTTTTTGGGGAGTCCTTTTCATTAAATAACAGCCTGCCTTTTGGTTCTCAGTATCATCCACAAACTCGGATGTATATTGCACTCGCCGTCAGGCTATCAGTATAGATTGTAAATAACTGATATCATCGGATTCATATTTGTGGTACTTCAGTAGATACACTTTATCATAAAGATCCAATTAATCCTGACTCCGATTTCTAAGTTTTAACTAATCATCATTCCATGCTAATACTGTATTCATCATACTGTGAGCTCCTATCTTGTGCAAGAAACTTTACTTTGTAAACTCTCTGGAAAGCCTTGTGTCTATCACTTCCCCTTTATTAAGTCCGATTGTTACATTCTCAGGGATCTCGAGAAAAGCTTTGCATGATTTTACAGACAAAATATAGTTTCCATTTCACAAACCATGCTGACTCTGCGTGAAGCTTTTCTAAATGCCCTGCACTCCTTCGTTAATAATAGACTCTTGCAGATTCCCAGCAAGAAGGGTTAGGTAAATGGTTCCTGCTTTCTGTCTCACTCCTTTCTTGAGGATAGGCACCACATTGGAGGCTCTCCAGTTTCGCTGAAACACTCCTGTCATCCAGAGAGTTATGGAATATTACACACAGTGCCGCTAATCACTCTATGAACACTTCTTTTAAAACCAGCTATGAATTACTGCTGATCTGTCTACCCTTAATCTTATCTGTCTGATAAAAACCGGTTCCTTTTGTTATAAACACTTGCCTTCTGTTACCAATTTGTTAATATCATTGAAATACCTACACTGCATTCCCCTGTGGTGAATGTTGCAAAATACTGGTGCAAATTATCTGCCTGTTTTCTCTCGCCAGTTCCCCAGTCGCACCCTCCAAATAATCTAAGCGTACTTTCCCGATGTCATTTCTCCAAAGGTCACACACTCATGTTGAACGTCTTCATTCATGCTCGGAAAAGCTCGAATGCTTGTTTCTTTATATATATATATATATATATATATATAATCTTGCCAGTTTACTTGCATAATATCTTTCCTTCCCTTTCCCTCGCTTTCTGGATTCATACAGTCATATAGCTCACAAATAGACCCTTTGATCCAACCTGTCCATGCTGACCAGGTTTTCCAAACTAAACTAGTCCCATCTGCTTTCATTTGGCCCATATGCCTCTAAATATTTCCCATTCATATGTTTGGCCATATGTAGTTGTACTCACAACCTCCACTCTTCATCTGATAGCTCATTCCATACCCACACCACCCTCTGTGTGAAAAAGCTGCCCTTTCTTCCCTTTTAAACTTTCCTCCTTTCGCCTTAAAGCTATGTCCTCTATGTTTGAACTCCTTTCTCCTGTGGAATAGACCTTGGCTATTCACAGTAGCCATACCTCCCATGATTTTATTAACTTCTATAATATCATCTCTCAACCTCCTACAATCCATCTGATTCTAACTTCAAGAACAAGCATTATATTAAAAAAACAGCACTGTAAATTTGAAACAATATTAAAAATGTCAGGTAAACAACAATCAGCCACAAACTTCATACTGTGGTTTGTTTTTCTCCATGTTAAAACATTAAGGCAGCATGAAAATCTTACGAGCGGCAATAAGAAGTAAAACACCTGAATTTTTTTGTCTGAAGGAGGAGATCACCTCTACAGTGAAAACGTATCTCTGGCCAGATCTATATAATTCCACATGGTCAAAATTCTCCCTCCTCATCCACCCATGACATTGTGTGGCTGTGTCTTCTTTATCTTGCACAAAATAGAGAGAAATCCTTTCTCCCATTCACATCTTAAATTCAACCCATTTACATCATCTTCTAGTACACGACTGCTAAAAATATATATATATATTTTGCCCCGCCCTCTTTCCATGCCACCCATCCACACCTCTCTCAAGAGATTAAAAACCCATTTTCCAATCCTTTTCAATTCTGAAGAAGTGTCATATTGGGATTGAAACACTAATTCTGTTTCTTTGTCTCTGTAGATGTTGCCAGACCTGCTGAGTTTCTCCAGAAATGAAGAGGTACAGAACAACTTTTCAATTAAACAAATAACTGTGGATACTGGAAATATTTCTGGAGAATCTGTGAGCTTTGTAGAAGGGTCACTGGACCAGAAAGAGTAACTCCGCTTTCACTCCAGAAGATACTGCCGACCTGCTAAGTTTCTTCAGCAATGGCTGTTTTTGAATAAGTTCCAAAGACGTGTCAAAGCTGCCCAAACGCCCTGTCAAACACGGAACGCCACACATTGTGGACTGACCGATGACACCAGGTGCACACATTCATTGGCTCTGAAATAGCATACAGCTGGCTTCACTGACACGACAAAGCTCTTAATCAGAGTCAGGGAGAGAAACAGAGGGAAACACATTCACTTCAAATACAGATGATGGCTTACAGGAATGGAAAAGATTCAGATGAATATGTTAAAGTACTTGAAGAATGCAACAGATGGAGGCGTGACACTATCAAGAGACCCTGAGCAGAATGTAAATACGAAAATGGACGTGTTACCACATCAGAAATCAGGTTAGCTCACTGAGTACAGGGCTAATGGGTGAATGGGTCTCGATGTGAACTGGGGGGGGGGGGGGGGGTTGCGGGGGCAGCGACTTGAATTGAAAATGCAGATATTACAGCTCAACTGAGTTATCATGTGGTCCTGTAGATCACAGCAACAACAGAATTATATTCAACCACAATCTATTTTTTTTTCCAGAGATAATTCATCAGGCTACCATTAACATAAACTGATCGATGGTTCAATGACAAGTGTCGGTGAACATGCCAGGGTCAGAACCATGTATGCCTAAACCTGATAACAATCAAATAAAACTATGGTACTTGACCGGTTGCATTCTAACCAGCAGAACTTACAACTGATCAAGAGGGAAAAGTTATAGCAAAACTAACGGACCAGATCTAAACTCTGCAGTCCTGCTATATCCAGGCATAAGTGTCCATGGATCATTAAACAACTTAGTGGAGGAGAGGACTCCACAAATACTCCCATCCTAAATAATGGAAAAGCCCTGACCATCGGTGTAAAAGACAAGTATGTATTCTCTGCACCATCCTCAGCCAGAAATGTTGAGTCATCATGATTCCCACAGAATCACAGATGCCAGTCTTAATTCAATTCGTGACATGAAGAAACAGCTGAACACAGTAGCTACCACAAAGGCCATGGGCCCTGACCACATTCCTGTAATAGGACTGAAGACTTGTGCTGCACAACAAGCCGTGTCCCTGGGAAAGCTGTTTCATTCCAGCTCCAACTCTGACATCTCCCTGGCAATGTGGAAAGTTACTCAACTATGTCCAGTCCCCTAAGAGGATAATAATTACAATTTGAGCATTTAACATCCCCTCAGTCTCATCACGACAGGCAAATTGGTGGGAGTTCTTTTTGACAGAGCTTTCAAGCAGCACAAATATACTCTGCTCAGTGTGGTTTCTGATATGTGCTCATGTGGAGTTGGTGCAGTTGTGTAAATGTCACTGGATTATTAATCCAGACCAGGATAATGCTCTAGCAGCTGATGGTAGTTAACAGCCATTAGTAAAATATTGAGATGTAAAATTTGGTGTCAGTAACAGTGACCTTGAAGCCAATGTTGATTTTAAACACCAATTTCCTTCCCTAATGTACTTTCAGGAAGTTTCTCCCGTGCTTTCCTGGTCTGGCCTAACAGTGACTGCAGACGCACAGGTAAGTGATAAGCTCTTTGATGGTCTCTAAATTGGTCAAGGAAGGCACTCAATAGCTTGAAACGGCTCTGAGGTCTTAAAGGATAAACCCAGACCACACAACCAGCGCTAGCTTGTTTTTGGAAAAGAGAATGCGAAACACAGTCCTATCCTCTGGACAGATGCTGCCTTCCTAATGTTTGAAAGTTTGTGAGGGGAAGCTTGTTCAGGGAGAACTGGAATTCCACATCGGCATCACGTGGTCAGCTTTACTGCAGATGCACAGGGAAACGAGCAGGCCATTCGACACATTGAGCCTTCTCCATTCCAGCTCATCGAGAAAATCTCCTCAATGTATTTTTTCCCACACAGTGCTTATATCACTTCGTATGTGAAAACATCGGGACATATAAAATAAACATTACTGCGATCCTTTCTGTCCATCAATTTTGCTCCTCCATTAAATATGCAGACAGTTCTCTGATAAACACATGTTTATTAAACACAATTTGGCTGCAAACAATTCGTGAATTGTGCATCTTTTTTTTAAACTCAAGCTCTGTTCCGTGATTTCTTGTCTGGCACCAGCTGAACAGCAAAACCTGGCCTCAGGATCCTCTGTCTGCAAAATGCACCCTCAGTGTGTTCGGCTAAACCAGGAATTCAATACGCTCTGCAAGCCTTTAACCTTAATCTACATTTAGAAGGAACTTTACTTCAAATCAGGGTTTTTTTTGGGGAGAACTAGAATTCTCCATCTGTATTAAGTGGTCAGTCAGCCCCTCGTGCTTTCTGGTGAAGAGCTTGGTGAAAGGTACAGTGCTGTACCAGTGACTATAGTAGGAAAGTGTTACATTTATTGCGCTATTTCTTTACATTATATGCTTTGAGGATTTACTTAGACTGTGTTAGTGTGTGTGTGTGTGTGTTAGATTAAAATTTGTATTTGGCTTTTATTGATATTCCATGGATTCGCCTGTCCACCATCTTTTCCCACAGGCCCTATTATTAATATTGCAATGTTTTCTACAACAGTTGCACAGGAACACAGCTGCCACGTTATTGGAGAACAACCTGTAATGATATCTGATCCCCTATCTTCACACCACTCCTGCCCTCTCCTATCCCTTTATAGTGTCTAGAAATCCTTACGTATATTCAGTGCCTTGGCTTCCACAGCCTGATCTAGGAGAGAGTTCCCCAGGTTCACCAGTCTCTGAGTGCAGATATTTATTCTCATCTCAATGCAGAGTGACCTGTCTGGACTTAATACTGTGGCCCCTTGTTTTAGACATCCCAGCCAGGGGAATTATCATCCCTGCTTTCAACCCTGTCAAAGTTTTATATATTTCACTTATTTTCCTGAAGCCCATGGAATACATGCCCAGTCGCCCCAAACTTTGCTCCCACAATAAGGCCGTCATCCTAGAGATCAGTGTTGTTATCCTTCATTGCTCTCCCTCAATGTCAGGTTTATCCTTTATTAGGTAATGAGACCAAAACTGCGCTCAATATTGCACAATGTTCGAGATGTGTTCTCATTAAGGCCCTGTACAGCGGCAGCAAGTCACCCTTACTGCTGGACTCAAATCTCCTTGAAATGAAGATCAACATCCCATTTATCTTCCTAACTATTTTCTGTTCCTGCAATATTGCTTTCACTTACTGGTGCACGGGGAGATCCAGATCCTCTACAATGTTACAGTTCCCCACTTGGTGGGTCTATGTACACTGGTCAGTATGTCAATGCCATTCCCAGTATTGACTTCTGGCTTCATAACTCACTGCCCTGCATGGAGCGCAGAGGTCTGAAAGAAGAAAACAAAAATGCAGTGTAAGTTTCTTTTTGATCAACATTTTTTCAAAAAAAACCTCCCTTTTCAAATGGTAAGCTGCCGTTCTGTTTTTCCAACCATAGTGCTCAAAGTCACATCTTCCCCCATTGCTCTCCATCTGCCACATATTGGCCCAGTCACTCTGTTTGTCTCAAACACGTTGGAGCTTTTTTACATCCTGGTCACCCACTCACAACCCAAAATGATTTAGTATCATCAGCAGAATTGGAAATATTGCATTTGATTCACTTAACTAAAAAAATGGTGTGTATTGGGAATAGCTGTAAGCCAAAGCCCGATTCCTGCTATATCACCCAGGCCTTCCACTCAAAAAATGTTGTATTCTTTTCCCTGCTTCCTGTAAGCTCTCCCATTCGAAAACCATGTCCACATGTGAGTCGCTATCCCATAAGATTAGAATTTGTATTGTAGGCTTGGGGCTTGATCAGTAACCTCCCTGAAAACTCAATCGTATTGTATTGATTGCTTCTCCATAATTTTGCAAGTCATTTTCTGAAATATGATTCCCATTTCATATGTTTCTGCTGACTTTCCCTTTGCCCATTACTTTATTCCCATTACTTTCTCTGCAACTCCTTCGTTGCTAATTTCATTCTATTCCTTTTTTTCCCACCAGACTAAAGTTTCCTAGTTTTGCTGGGAAGATTTCTTTTTTGTTTTGTTTTCTTCTGTGAAGACATAACTTTAACATTTGCTCTATAGTTCTGTCATTTCCCTGTTCTCCATTCTGCATTCTCTTTTTCAACTTTACTGTTGCAACACTTGTTAATACACTCTTCAGAAACCCATCAATTCCTATCTTAAGATGCTCAATGATTGACCTTCCACAGTGATACAATCATAGGAGCACAGACTCTGTATCGTCAGAAATACAGCGCGAACTACATTAGTTTCACTTCCCTACGTGAACCCCATAGACATGAATGTTATTCCACTTCACGTGCATGACAATGTATTTTTAATGGATGTGAGATTAGCTGTACCAACTGCCTTTTCAGGAAGTGCATTCCAGACCCCAACATCCTCTGGATGAAAATCAATCTTAAAATCTTCCTGAAACCTCAAACCCTTCACTTTATAGTGTGCTCCCTTGTTCTTCACCTTTGCCTAAAAGGAACAGCTGCTGTCTATCCATCCTGTCCAAGCCCCACGTAATCTTATCCTTCCGAATCACAACCGCCTCAGCTTTCTCTGTCCAAAGTAAACAACCCGAGTTTATCCAACCTGTCTCCATTACTGATACGCTCCATCCCAGAGAACATCCTGCTGAATCTCCTCTTCACCCCCTCTAGTATAATCACATCCTTCCTGTAATATGGCTCCGAGAATTACACACAGCATTCCATCTTGGACGAACCTAAGTTCCACATAGCTCAAAGTTTGTGAGAAGATTTGGAGCTCGGGTGCTCGTTGTTGTGGTTCTGTTCGCCGAGCTGGGGTTTTTTTGTTGCAAACGTTTCGTCCCCTTTCTAGGTGACATCTTCAGTGCTTGCGAGCCTCCTGTGAAGTGCTTCTCTGCTGATTCTTCTGGCATTTATACTGGTTTGAATCTGCCGCTTCCGGTTGTCAGTTGCTGTCTGCTGCAGTGGCCGATATGTAGGATCTCGGTCGATATATCTGTTGATAGAATTTGTGGATGAGTGCCATGCCTCTCGGAATTCCCTGGCTGTTCTCTGTTTGGCCTGCCCTTTAATAGTGGTGTTGTCCCAATCGAATTCGTGTTGTTTGTCATCTGAGTGTATGGCTACGAGGGATAGCTGGTCGTGTCGTTTCGTGGCTAGTTGGTGTTAATGGATGCAGGTTGTTAGCTGTCTTCCTGTTTGTCCTATGTAGTGTTTTGTGCAGTCCTTGCATGGGACTCCACAAAAAGAAATCCCATGCAAGCAATCCTGAAGAAGGACTCATGCCCAAAACGTCGACTCTCCTGTTTAATTGGAAGGGAAGCCGAGCAGTGAAGACCATGGAGCAGCAATGGCAGGAGTTTCTGGGGATAATTCGGAACATAATGAAATTCATCCGAAAGAAGATGAAACATACTCATGCAAGGACAAGGCAGCCATGAATGATAAGGCAAGTCGGGGACAGCATCAAACCAAAAGAAAAAACATACAATGTGGTGAAGATTATGGGGAGTCCAGAGAATTCATTGGCTCTGGAACGACATAAAGCTGGCTTCACTGACACTACAACGCTCTTAATCATGGTCAGGGAGAGAAACAGAGGTAAACACATTCACTTTAAGACCGAAGATGGTATTAATGAAGGAAAAAGATTCAGATGAAATATATAGTTGAATTAAAATCAGTTAATGCTTTTGTGGAATGTGTCAGATTGAAAGAATGACCCGGGGACAGACCCTCAGCAGAATGAGAATTTTAGACAATGGAAGTATTTCTACATCAGATACCAGGGTTGGTCACTGATGGGCGAATGGGTCTCGATGTGAACTGGGGAACATACAGAATTGCATTGCAGATGTTGCAGCTCAAAACTGCGTTTTCATGTAATGCTGGAGATCACAGCAGCAGGAGAAGCAGACTTGCATTCAACCACAACCTGTAACCTTTTTGCCCATGATAATCTTTCAGTCTGCCATTACCATCAACACGACCAATGGCTCAGTGACGAGTGTGGGTGAACATGTCGGGCTCAGAACCACATGAACCTAAATCTGATGCTAACCATTAAAGCTACTGCACTTGACCAACAGATCTGATTGAAGCTCTGCAGTCCTGCCACATTTAGTCACAAATGGCGATGGATGATTAAACAAACGACGCAGGAAAGGGCTCCACAAACATCCCCCTCCGAAATAACGGAAGAACGCTGCAGCCTCAGTGTAAAAAACAAGGATGTAATATCTGCAACATCGTCACCCAGAAGTGTTGAGTGGATTATCTACCTCACCCTCGCCATGATGCCCACAGAACCACAGATGCCAGTCATCAAACAATTCGATTCGCTGCACGTGACATGAAGAAACAGCTGAACACAGTAGATAAAACAAAGACAATGGGCCCTGACCCCATTCCTGCAATAGGACTGAAGACTTGTGCTGCACAACAAGCCGTGTCCCCGGGGACGCTGTTTCATTCCAGCTCCAACTCTGACATCTCCCTGGCAATGTTGAAAATTACTCAGCTAAATCCCGTTCCCTAAAACGGGAGTAATTACAATCTGACCAATTGCCACCCCCTCAGTCCCATTACGACAGTCAAATTGGTGTGAGTTCTTTTTGACAGAGCTGTCAAGCAGCACAGAAATATCCTGCTCAGTGTGGTTTCTGATAGGTCCCCATGTGGAGATGGTGCTGTTGTGGAAATGTCATTGGATTACTAATCGAGACAACGATAATGCTCTGGCAGCTGGTGGAAGTTAAACAACAATTAATAAAATATTGATATATAAAATCTGGTGTGAGTAATAGTTACCCTGAAGCCAATGTCGATTGTACACATCAGTTTACATCCCCAATGTACTTTCAGGAAGTAAATCTCCTGTGCTTTCCAGGTCTGGCATAAAAGTGACTCCAGACGCACAAACATGTGATAAACTCTTCAACGATCTCTGAAATGGCTCCAAAATTATCATCACTGCTTGTAATCTGTCTCACCCTGTCAGAGTTTGATATACTTCACTGAGGTATCCACTCATTTTGCTAAAGCACATAGGTTCAGTCGACACAAACTGTGCTCCCACAAGCCTGTCATCTCAGAGATCAGTCTGGTCATCCTTCACTGTTCTCCCGCAATGTCAGCATTGTCCTTTATTAGGTAAGGAGACCAAAACTGCACACAATACTGCACAATGTTCGAGATGGGGTCTCATCAAGCGTCTGTACAGCTGCAATAAAACACCCTGACACCTGGACACAAATCCCCCTGCAATGAAGGTCCAACACCCCATTTAATTTCCTAACTGTTTTCTGTTCCTGCAAAAAAATACTTTCAGTGACTAGTGTACTGGGAGATCCAAATCCTTTTCAGTGTTACAGCTACCCAGCTGGTAGGTCTATGTACATTGGTAAGTATCCCGATGCCATTCCCAGTATTTCTTCTGGCTTCAGAACTCACTGCCCTGTATAGACGGCGGAGGTCGGTGAAGAATGAAACAAAAAGAATCATAAGTCCCTTTATATCTTAACATTTTCCAACCTTTTCAACTGGTAGGCTACCATTCTTTTTTCGCATCAAAGGGTACAACGTCACATCCACCCACATTACTCTTCATTGCCCCGTATTCGTACAGACACACCACTTGCCTCAGACACCTTTTACATCCTCCTCACCCACTCATAATCCGACATCGATTAGTGCCATTAGCAGGCTTGGAAATATTGCATTTGATTCCCTCGAACAAAAGTTTGGTGTGTATTTGAAATATCAAGAGCCCAAACACTGAATCCTGCTATACCCCCGAGTCCTCTGCTGTTAAAAAAAAAGATTTATTCCTACTCACTGTTTCCTGTAGCTCTCACATTGTAAAACTATGCCCTTCTGTTAGCCCCAGTCCAATAGGATTCGAATTTGCATAGTAGGCTTGGGGCTTTATCAAAAATCTTTCTGAAAATCCAATCGTATTGCATTAATTGCTTCTCCATAGTTTTGCTGAAAGTCAGTCTCTCAAATATGATTCCCATTTGATAAATCTCTGTTGCCTTTGTCTCATTCCCATTACTTTCCGTTAAAGTACTGTCTCCATAACGTTTATTTGCTAATTGTTTTCTACTCCCTTTTTCTCTCTCACCAGATTAAGCTTTCCTTGTATTGCTGGGAAGATTTTTTTTTGTTTTGTTTTCTTCTGTGATGACATAACTGAAATATTTTCTGCATTGTTCTGCCATTTCCCTCTTCTCCATTCTCCATTCTCTGGTTTCAGACTATAACGAATCTGCACGTTGATTTCCCTTAATTTTGCCATTGGCGTACTTTTTGAAACAGTTACAAGTTCCCTCTTATTACCCTATAGAGTGTTCTGAAACCCATCAATTCCTGTCATAAGCTTCTCAATGATTGACCTTGCACAACCATGCACTCATCAGAAATACAGCACCGTCTACATTAGTCTCACTTTTCTACACGAATATTATGACACTTCAAGAGGTCATCCAAGTACTTTGTAACAGATGTGAGATTACCCCTGGCAAGCCCCTCTTTGGTAGTGCATTCCAGACCTCAAAACCATCTGGTTGAAAAATGATCATCAAGTCCCCTCTAAATCCCAAACCCTTTACTTTAAGAATGTGCTCCCCCTTGTTCTTCTCCCTCTGACTAAAAGGAACAGCTGCTGTCTATCCAGCCTGTCCATATCCCTCATAATCTTTCCTTCTGAATCACGTCCCCCTCAGCCTTCTCTGCTCCAATGTAAATAACCCGATCTTATCCAGCCTCACTCCATAGCTGATATGCTCCATCCCAGGGAACACCCTGGTGAATCTCCTCTGCAACCCCTTCCTGTGCAATGGCATCCTTCCTGTAATGTGGCTCCCAGAGCTACACAAAGTATTCCATCTTAGCCTAAACAAAGTTCTGCATAGCTCTTATAATGTGTGCCTCGATGAATAAAGGCCATGCTTACGCTCCCCTTTGCTTTCTCAACTTGTGTAGTATCCTGTCCAGTCACATTCAGGGATGTGTGGAGAAGTTCACTCTGAGCTCCCTAGTGTGCTGCCATTCACTGAGTATTCCGCTGTCTGCTTCCTTCCTCCAAAGTTCATAATGTCATATTTATCAGGGTTACATTCCATCTCTCATTGACCTGTCCATTCCATCTGCATCTTCCTGCAATAAAAAACCTTCCTCCTCACCGCCAACCAACCGGTCATTCGTTGTATCAAACACAAACTGAGTTAGATTCACCACTTAAGAATATTACAATTCATATGATTATAAATCAAATAACACCAGGTTATAGCCCAACAGGTTTATTCGGAGGCACTAGCTTTCGGAGCGTTGCTTCTTCATCAGGTGGTTGTGCACTTTGAAAGCTTGTGCCTCCGAATAAACCTTGTGTTGTTTGATTTTTAACTTTGGACACCCCAGTCCATAATTGGCACCTCCGAATTACAAATAATAAGGAACACAACACTGCTCCCCATCCTACACCGTTGGACACCGGCCTCCAGTCGCACAAACAGTTTTCTACCACCACCCTCTGTCTCCTACCACTAAAATTGATTTAGACGCAACTTGGCAAGTCACTAATGACTCCTACCTATTGCCTGGTTATTCTGTTCCACTTGACACACTTGCTGAATACCTGGGGAATCTCCCTAAACTTGCCTGCCAGCAGATTTCCATGCCCCTGTATTAGTCAGTCCTCCCCGAGTGAAGAATTTGCTCCTTATTACGGTCTTAAATGGCCTGTCCCTTCTCCTGCCATTATTTACCCTAAATGTAGAGTAGACAGCCAGAGAAACATCCTGTTTATTTCCACCTTGTCATATGTTTAGTGAATTTTCGAAATTTCACTGCGATTACCTCTCATTCTTTGAAATCCTAGAGAACACAGGCCGAGTTTCTGCATCAGAAAATCTCACCATCTGAAGGACGAATCTGACAAATGTCCATTGCACGTCCTCTGTGGTCAGCCTATTTTTTCTCAGATTAGGTCACCAAACTGTACACAATACTCCAGGTACAGTCTCACCAACCCTGTACACAATCGTCCAGGTACAGGGGATAGGTGAAAAAAGTAGAGGTTATGACTGGGTTGGTCGATGGGAGGAATGAATCGAGTTGGGAGATGGAAGAAGGGCTGATCAGTGGAATGGAAGGGAGGAGGAGGGGCTGGGAATGGTTTTAGTGGATTGGAGGGGAGGTTATTTGAAATTGGAGAACTCAATGTTGCGTCCCCGGGCTGTAGGCTGACCAGGCAGATGATGAAGTGTCGTTACTCCAATTTGCGATTTGTTTCATTGTGTCAATGGAGGAAGTCAAGGATAGCCACGTTGGAAAGGGCGTGGGAGGGGGAATTGAAATAGGCAGTGACTGGGAGGTCAGCACAGCCCTTACGGGCCCAGCTGAGATGCTTGGCAAAACATCCCCTTAGTGTACGCTTGGGATCGCCGATGTAGAAAAGACGACATCGGGAGCACCAGTTACAGTAAACTGGTTTGGATCCCAAGACCTGGCACATCTTCCACAACAACCATTCCCTTCATTCATCTTTGGTTCGTGCCACACTCCCCACCAAACCCTCCAATCCCCACTGACAACTGCCCCTGCAAACGGAAACGATGCATCAACTGTTGGTACCCAATCTCCCTCACCTCCATCCAGCCCCCCAACCAGACCCTTCCAGGTGAAACAGAGATTCACCTGCCTCCCTTCCAACCTAGTGTACTGTATCAGGTACATCCGGTGTGGTCTTCTCTACATTGGGGAGACCAACCATAAACTAAGGACACATTTTCCCAACCATCACAGCCGAGCCCAAAGGGACGGACGTGAGCTCCCAGTCACCACCCGTTTCAATTCCCCTTCCCCTGCTCTCCCCAGCCGCGACCATTTCCTTCTCTCTTTACCTGAAGCTCCCCCACCCCCACCCCAATCCTGAAGAACGGTTATACCGGAAATATTGACTTCTCCACCTCCTGATGCTGCCTGGCTTGTTGTATTCTCCAGCCTCCTGTTTGTCTATTATTACACAGGACGATAAGGAGTCGAGTCAGCGCAACACGCTGGTTAGCAGCTACCATGAGTCACGCAATAATGAACCTCTTCCCTGGGATGAGGTGGAGAACATGCAACATCATCGAGACGCTGACACACAAAAAGAAGGAACCATTCAGCCCCTCCAAACTGTTACACTGAAATAGGACGATGTCATTGATGCTGCAACACGACAAACCAATGAAGCAGAGACTGCACAGACAGACTGCTCCATGCTGTGCCTTCTGGCTCCATTGCTATAGTTACACACAGTTACATTAATTTGCTGATGGAGAGGAGCACACCGGATGGCTTGTCCCACGTTGCAAGGAAGCATCTGCCATCTCCGAGAAGACAGGCTCGTCTTCGGCATGGAGATCAGAAACTTTTGGGAATGGCCAACAAGATCAGAGTGTAGCTGCTGACATGTTTGTGAACAACATGTTGCTCAGTGCAGGGTCTCATTCCAACTGCACATTGAGATGGAGAGAGTTCATTCAGAATCTGCAGCTCTCCCGCAACCAACATGGGGTCTCCACAGAGTATGTAAACTGTCAGACAGTCATGGAGTTTAACAACAGGGAGACAAGCCCTTTAGCCCAAATTTGTCTATGCCAACCAAAATGTCCATTCATGCTAACTCCATTTCCCTGCACTTGACCCACATCCTGCTAAACCTTTCCTATCAATGTATCTGTACACATATGAAAACATGTACTGCAGGAAAACATATGCCGTATTTCATGCTATCATTGTTTTGTTTTGTGAATAATTGAGTCCTAGTTCCAAACACTCAATTTTAATTGCAATCACTTTTTAATCTTTTGCAGCATTACAGATTAAACACTCATTTCCTTCACACTCTCCTCGTGGTACCATCACTGCAGGGATTAGTCTGGCCAAACTCCTTTACACTGTCTCGCTCTGGCAAGGAGATTCTTCCTTATAATGGAGAGAAAATCTGTTCACAGTGCCCCACGTGCTGTCTCAATATCTCTCTACAACTGCAGAGAGGTGTCTTCACGCCTATATTTGAATCATGTTTCAATGAAGAACATTATACAATTTACTGTGCTTATTCTCATGGGCGGCACGGTGGCACAGTTTAGCACTGCTGCCTCACAGCGCCTGAAGACCCGGGTTCAATTCCCGACTCAGGCGACTGACTGTGTGGATTTGCACGTTCTCTGTGTGGGTTTCCTCAGTTTCCTCCCACAGTCCAAAGATGTGCTCAGGTGAATTGGCCATGCTAAATTTGCCCATAGTGTTAGGTAAGGGGTAATGTAGGGGTATGGGTGGGTTTCGCTTCGGCGGGTCGGTGTGGACTGTTTCCACAATAAGTCTAATCTAATCTAATTACTTGCTGCTCTGTATGAGTTTTGTCAGTGACTCATGACCAAGGGCATTCAGCTCCTTTTCACCAAGAGCACTTCCCATCATCTCACTTCTCATAAACGCAAAATGAGAAGGATGTTATGTTTTGCTAAATCATTCCTTTGCCTTGCAAATCACAATACATCAGCACAGCTGCGCCAATGGCAACATCACTACTGCCATTGGAGATGTTTGGAGATGCTGAGGAGGCGATGGTCTAGCTGTATTATCTCCGGGTTACTAATGCAGTGACCCAGTTAATGACCCAGAGCACAGATTCAGTTCCCACCGCAGCAAATATTGGAATTTGAGTTCAATAAAATATCATGAATTAAGAAACAATGAAACGATTGTCAGAAAAACCTACCTGGCACCCTGCTGCCTTTCTAGGAATGAGATCTATCATCTTCACCTGATCAGGGTTACATGTGACTAGATCCATAGCAATGTTGTTAACTCTCGGCTGCCGTTTTAAATGTCCAAGCCCAACCACTCACTTATATCACTCATTATAAATTCTCAAATAAATTAAACCAGACGGAACTAAGCATTGAATACTGACAGCCCACAGACTGCAGTGGTCAGGAAGGCAGCTCACCAACAGCTTCTCAAGGATAACGTGAAAAGGAAATTACATGCTGTCCCAACATCCCATTAATGATTTATTTTTAAAAGGATGAATACTCTTAGGAAAGGGATACAAAGGGACATAACTCACTTCAAACTGTGACTTTGATGTATCCCTTACATGGACAGTATTTTCGTTAATATGGCAACAGGAGAAAAATAAATAAGATTAATCTTGATTTTTATTTCCATTCCAGCTGGTCCTCAACAATCCATCTATTTGCTTCTTTCCCTCTATCTCTCTCTTTCTCTATCTGTTCAACTCCCTCCTTCTCCCCTTCACAACAGATGTCCCTGTCTCCAACATCAATCACACTATTTCCCAATTTTGTGCAGTTCTGATGGATGGTCATTAGACTCGAAATGCCAACTCTATTTTTATCTCGATCCGAGGCTGCCAAATCCTTTCAGATTCTCTGGCGCTTCTTATTTCTTCTGATCTCTTCTGATCACTCTTTTTTTCCCAAACTTTAGTGTTGTCATTTAATGTGAGGCCATTCCTTAAAGAGCAAAACACATTGCTGTGGACGTGACGTCGTCTTTACTCAGACCAGATAATAATGTTAGATTTCTTTACCAGAGGACATCAGCGAAATATCTAAACATATTGACAAAATGCTAGTGGGGTTATATTAGTGAAATTCACTTTTATTTTCTGTCATTTGAGTTTAAGTTCTCTCATCGTCTGAGATAAGATTTGAAACCGTGTCTTAAGTGTAGTAACCTGGACAATTGAATGATGTGGCCAGCGACATTACTATTCTGATATAGTGTCCCTGACATGAAGTTACTTTAGAGACAAGAACAAGGTCATGATGGAAACATTGTAATGGAAAGAGTGATTAGAAGAGAGCTGGAACTATGAAGTCTGAAATTTTCCAAGGCATGTATAATGGTGTATTTAGCAACTGAACAAATGTCAAGCTGTGGAATGGGGATATCATGGAGCTGGTGGTGGGTCTGTTTGTTGATGGAGAGAATGAGAAGATATAAATCAAGTCAGGGCAAATAGGTACTTCTGGATTGTGAACAACCTTGTTCTCAGATGTGTGTGAGGGCGGGGGTATGGGCGGTTTTGAAATTTGTGGTAATGAATGGATTTGCATTTGAGACTGAAGACAAAGTTTCCAACTTTGACAAATATAGTTAACAGAAATAACACTGAAGTTCACCATGGCTTATGGGATTAATAAATAGATACAGATGGGGAGACTTACCAGGAACACCAACAATAGCGAGCATGGGATAGTAACCAGCCTGAATAATCAGCAGTACACCGTATATCCGAAGTGGTAATCTGTTCCAATAACTGGAAACAATGATAAGACCCAAGGATAAACTCCTGTCCATTGTTGCAGCATTCCATCCTAAGGTTCTCAGATTCTGAGTCATTGGTGCAGCATTCCAGTCTACTGTTCTCAGGTTCTGATCCATTGTTAGAACATTCCAGTCTACTCTCAGATTCTGACCTCTCCTCTCCCCGTCTCTGCAACTGCTGATTACTTGTTAGTGTTGCAGGTGATGCATCTGCTGCTACAATGGGATAAATCACTGCAAGAAGCCCCTTACTAATAGAAGAGGGAAACCATCCAGCAACATCATTAGGATCCATGGAGACTGACATCAATCACAGTCACTGAACAAACAGATCCAGTTAACCCCTTTCAGTATGGTACCTTCAGATCACAAATAACAACTGGACTTGATTGAATGTTGACATCACTGACTATTGGTCACATCTCCCATCACCAATTGCTCTTGTGAAGTTAGTTGTGAGGGAGAATGATGGATGTTTCCTTAACACAGGCTAGATGGTTCTGCTGTGTTGTCCGTTTGCAATACTGTAACCACCTGAACACCGCCCCTCCCCCAACACAGCCACCCACAAAATACGCGATCTAGATGTAGTTAAAGTGCTGATCTCTCCTCAACTAGACCAAACACCAGCCAATAGATTCTCACTAGGCATATTTTCCCTGACCATACAGAGGAAGTGTGGATCTGTCTGGATTTTCCTCTCGTAGCTCTAATGAAACAATATTGAACCTTCAACACATAACGCGATTCAGCTTTGCTTTATGTAAACTCACAAACACTTGAATACACCTTATTGGCTTCAAAGCTGTAAGACTTATATTTACTGAAACCAGTTCAAAGCCATATGTGGCATGTTGTCACAAAACCGGTCCATTTACAAGGTTAAGTTCTCCTTTTTTTTAACAGTAAGTCTAAATGAACCAAGATTCAAATATGTATGAACTTTGAAAGTTTCATTGGGATCGTTTTGTTTATATCTAACAGGTAATGCCTCATCCAGAAGGCGTTTTTTAGGATTTAATAAGAAACTTGGACAATCAAGAGGACGTGGCCAACTCTCTAACTGGACAGGTCTGATCAGTTCTGGGGTTAGTTAAGTCAGGGTCACTGTTGGAACTGGATGCTGTCCCCCTCCTTCTGTCCGTCTGACCTTATAACCTGAAAGCCTTTGTGTCAATTCTACTCTTGGTGCTAAGGGGTTTCCTCATTGGGATTGTTGCAAGTATTTTGGAACAGGATCCTTAAGTCTGGCTAGCCTGTCGTGTTTATATAGGATTAGTTATTCAGGTATTCTATTTTTGTTTTTTTTTGTGTTTCATTTGGTAATTTGGTAAATACATGTTATTTGTTTAAAACTCGGCAGTCTGACCAACTAAATCACTCTGGGAAGATCCACTCTACTCTAACTTCTAAAAAATAACAAAGTTACGGTCTGGGCTAGTTGCTTAAAATGTCCTGTGGGGTCGGGCCTGTTCCATAACAGAAAGGGGGCCATTTACAAGATTTAGGCAGCGAGTGGCAAGTATTAGTGTCTCCTATTCCGTGTGTTGATTTGGAGGGACACAGAGCTTCAGACAGCAATGACTCTTGCAGGAAACAAGGATGTTTTGGAGGTGGAAGAAGTGACCTTGGGGTTTTTAATAGAATGAACATAAGTCCAAGTTGCGGGAATTAGTAGACAAGCTTGCGCTGAAGCTACCTCCTAACGTGAGGAAAGATGAGATGATTGCAGCAGCAGCTCAGCATTCCAATTTGCTGGAAACTCCATCAGGATCTATAGAGATGAGCAAACTTCAATTGCAAATGACGCAGCTTGAGTTAAAAGCGGAAATGAAGCAGATTGAGTTACAGCTAAAATCAGAAGAGAAAGAAAGAGAATGAATAGATTTAGCAGAGGAAAGAAAAAAACAATGAATGTGCTTAGCAGGAGAGAAAGAAAAATAGAGAGGGTTTGTGCTTCAGAGAGAGACAAACCATGTTTTATGGACCAATTCATAATCATCAGCCACTTCAGCTGCCAGTTTTGCCGTTTTAACTCTCTGCTCTTCCAAATGTGTTTGCACTATGTCAGGCAGTGAATCTTTGAATTCCTCCAAAGTAATGATATCTCTCAGAGCATCGTAGGTTTACTGCATTTTTAAAGCTCTTTTCCAGCTATCAAAATTACTTTGTTTGATCTTTTGCAATCCAATATAGGTTTGACCAGGATCCCTCCTTATATTCTTGAAACGTTTCAAGAATATAAGGAGGGATCCTGGTCAAACCTATATTGAGTTTGAAAGGATCAAACAAAGTAATTTTGATAGCTGGAAAAGAGCTTTACAATGCTCTGAGAGATACAATTGTTTTGGAAGAGTTCAAAGATTCACTACCTGACATAGTGCAAACACATTTGGAAGAGCAGAGAGTTAAAACGGCAAGACTGGCAGCCGAAGTGGCTGATGATTATGAATTGGTCCATAAAACATGGTTTGGCTACTAGAATCAATTTCAGTTCATGAGGGTGAGAAACTGGGGCAAAGCGAAATCCTTACTTGGGAGGGAAATGTAGATCTCAATGAAGATCATAATGATAACTTTGCACAGGCTAAAAAGGAAACACTTGAAGGAAACAAAGAAGTTAAAAAGCTCCAGTGTTTTCATTGCAATAAATTATGTCATATGAAAACACTGTGTTGGTGGGTTCAGGGAACAAAAACACAGATGCAGGAAAACATTCGATTAGATTCCCTACAGTGTGGAAACAGGCCCTTCGGCCCAACAAGTCCATACCAACCCGCCGAAGCGTAATCCACCCAGACCCATTCTCCTACATTTACCCCTTCACCTAACCCTACCGGCAATTTAGCGTAGCCAATTCACCTGACCTGCACATTTTTGGATTGTGGGAGGAAACCAGAGCAAACCCACGCAGATACGGGGAGAATATGCAAACCCCACACACAGAGTCGCCTGAGGCAGCAATTGAACCCAGGTCTCTAGCGCTGCAAGGCAGCAGTGCTAACCACTGTGCTACTGTGCCACTAAGCTTGGAAGCGTTGTTGAAGTGGTAACAGAAAACACAGTGGAAGCTAGAAAGCTGCATCAGACTGTATAGGCTGATCAGGGATTTGTAAAAGAGGAAGTGGCAGATCTGCTTAGAAAATATACCCGCAATGGGAAAGTTTACAGACATAGAGCATGTAAAGAGGATGCAATATTATTGGACTCAGGATCCTCTTAGTCCATGATGCTGAAAGATCAAGAGATATATACTCCAGAAGGACTATTTCCAGAAAGGGTACTACTAAAGGGAATTCACCTTGAGACAAAAAGCGCATAATGATGTAAAGTGTGGACAGAGTGTCCAGAAACGTATGGAGAAATTGTGGTATGAGTATTGGACAAACTCTCAGCTCCAGGAATACAATCTATCCTTGCAAAAAATACAGCTGATTCACCGGTAGGAGTGCTGCCAACTCTGGTTGAAAAGCCAGTGGAGACGCAGACAACTGAAGCAATGCAGGAGTCTTATCCTGGAAGTTTCCTGAGTGTGGGTAAGGAAACCCAAATGTCACCAGTTGAAACAGGAGATATCAAAAATGTAAAGATGAGGAAGCGGAAGTGACATTTCCACAGACTTTGTTCCATCAGATAGTTGTGAAAAAAAAATTGAGCAAACAGGCATCATGCAAATATTTTAGTTCATTTAAACTAATTGAGTTACAGCAGAAAGATAAAATGGTAAAGCAGTTTTATCAAAAAGCACATATGTTAGGAATTTTGAATGTATCCCTGAGTGTTATTACACTAAAAATGGCATCCAAATGAGGAAACGGAGACTATCACATACTCAAGGAGATGATAATTGGGCAGAAGTTCATCAAATCGTATTGCCAACGGGATACAGAAAAGAGGTGATGTGAATGGTGCATGAGCTACCACATAGAAGTCATTTAGGAGTGAGGAAAACACAGGCTGAAACACAGACATTTTTACTGGCCTGGACTGCAACATGATGTAGTTGAATTTTGCCAGTTGTGTCACACATGTCAGGGAATTGGAAAAAAACACAAGTGATAATAAAACCTGCGCCTTTCTTAACTATTCCTGCATTTGAAGAACTTTTTACAAGAGTCTTAATTGATTGGCTACATCCCTGATATCAAACAAAATGCTGGGCACCAGTATTTGTTAACAATACTGGATGCATCGACTAGATTTCCACAGGCCATTCCAAGCTGCAATATCACAGCTAAAAGAATTGAAAAGGAATTACTCCTTTTTTTAAAAAAAGACACAGACTACCAATAGAGATAGAGTGAGGTCAAGGTTCAAACTTCACATCTAATTTATTCACTATGATGTCTTAGGAATAAAGCTATTCATTTCGACTGCATATCATCCAAAATTGCAGGGAGAGCTAGAAAGGTGACGTTAAACAGGTTGCCAGATTATCCAACCTGTGGTGCACATTGATGACATTTTGATATTTAGTGACTCATGGAAGGAACACTACAGCATCTATCGGACTTGTTCGATCGACTTCGGAAGGCAGGCTTGGTGGTAAACCGAGCGAAAAGTCAATTTGCCAACGCAAAAGCCACCTTCCTTGGCCATGCTATTGGACATAGACAAATGATGCCAGGAGCTTTAAAAGTGAAGGTAATTGGGGAATTTCCCATATTGTTGACAAACAGAGCAGCTCCTGGGACTAAATGGATTTTATCGAATGTCTGTACCTATTTTCGCAGTGTGACTGCTCCACTCACTGAATTGTTAAAGAAAGGCAAGAGGTTTCAGTGGACACAGAACTGTCAGAAGGCATTTGCCGGAATTTGAAAAATGTGTTAACTACTACTCACGATCAGACACACCTGATTATGTAAAGCCATTCAAGGTGGATTTAAATGCGAATGATGTGGATTTCGGTGTTGGGCTCTTGCAGGAAGATGACGAGAAGACGGAGAGACCTATTGGATATTTCTCCAAGAAGTTGAATGTTCATTAGTAGAAATATTTAACAGTTGAGAAAGAGACTGTGAGCTTTGTTTTGTTATGACAACATTTCAGAGTTTATATTACCAGCAACGTATCGGAGACAACCATTTACACTGATCATAACTCAATTAAGTCTTTTTGAGAAATTTGCGGGCAAAACTGCAAGACTGTTCAGCTGAAGCCTGTTGCTATAGCCATTCAATTTGAAAATTGTGCACGTGGCAGGTCTTGAAAACATGATTGCCAATGCATTGTTGAGACTTGAGTGACAAATGGAGGCACTCAATGATGGAAGTACCACGCACTGAATCTGGATGTACTTGTGCATGTTTGCATGTTTAGAGTAAACGAATGTATGTGCGCATTGGAGAGTACAAACTACTACTTTTGGAGGTTTTGAAAACTGAAGCCATCTTTGGATATTGAAGATTCAGTTTTATATTGGGTGAGTTGTCACACAGGCGGTCTCTTTACAGAGCAAGATAACAGATGAACGTTGTTACATGGAATGCTGAACAACAGTGTGAATAGAACAGGACAATTTTAAACGTGATGTGCAGAATTATATCATATATTAAGATCTGCTTAATCACAGGTTATACAGGTTGTTAATCTTGTTTATATCTGCACGGGATATTCAGAAATAAAAACAGATACAGATAACAAAATGTGTTGGTTTGCTGTGAGTTACAGCAGAGTAACAATGATGATCCATCTCATACCGAGCTGGTACAGAGATGATGGGCTGCATGGCAAACATCTTTGCTGAAATTATTCAGAGAAATGTATTGAAAATGTTCAGAGACTGAGGAGACTAGATTAGACATAAAACGCGCAGGCAATGTCATAATTAATATTTTATTCCTATTTGTCCATCAAGTGCAGCTGTCTCTAAAAGGCCCTTTGCATCAAAATCACATTGGTGAGATCTGCGCATTTATTTTCAGAACTTAAAGAAGAAACAGACTCCAATGTAATACATGTGTCACTGGCACAAGTGATGGGAACAGGAATGGAACATATTGTCCAAATATAACCAACATCCAGATCAATCACGAAAAAAGCAAAATATTAGAGATAGTGGAAATCTGAAATACAAATGCAAAATGATGGAGAAATGCAACAGATGACGCAGGATCTGGGCAGAGAAACATTTAACGTATCAAGTCTTAGACGAATCTGTTCTGAACAAGTTGTGTAGTACTCAAAAAGAGTTAATTCCATTTTTCTCTGCTCCGATACTGCCTGAACTGCTGGGTTTCTCTCCAGCACTTTCAATTGTTGCAATGGCAGGAGACAGAGAGTAATGGTGGGCAGTTGCCTTTTGGACTGGATGCTTGTGCCAAGCAGTGTTCCACGGAAGTTGGCTCTAGGTTTTCATTGCAATTTATGTAAATGATTTGCGTGAGAATATCGAAGGCATGGTTCGTAAGTTTGCGGATGACAGCAAAACTGATGGCATAGGGGACAGTGAAGAAGGGTTTCTAAGAATACAAAAGGATCTTGATGAAATGGGTCAATAGACTGACAAATAGCAGATAGAGTTCAAGCTGGATGAATGTGAGGGGCAAGCAATTGTGTGTGTTTGCTGTTGTTTGATGCACTAGGAATGGGATGATTTTAATCCCCATTTCCTGGGTTCAAAACATCGATATCCTTCATGATCTTTGAGAGGCCTTACCCTTTTGCTGTTAATGTAGTTGCACAATGTCTTTGGATTGCCCTTAACCTTACCTGCCCATGTTATCTCATATCTCCTTCTTGCTTTCCTGATTTACCTCTAAATAATAACATACACTCTTTATATTGACTAAGAGATTAAATTGAATTAAGTTGTCTATATCTAAAGTAAGGCTTTCTTTGATTCTTGAATAAAAGTTCAATAACTGTACTTCACCATTGCTCCTTAACGTTTCAAGCATTACCCTTTACTCTAACAGGAACACCGTGCCTCTCAACTGCCGTCGTCAGATTGTTGAACGCCTCCCACTTGTCATACTTCATTTTATCTGCTAACAGTCTACTCCAATCAAACTTGATAAATCCTTGATCTATGCCATTAACATTTATGGTACTCCAATTAAATAAAAATATCATTAAAGCCTTCTTCTTTTCTATAATCATTATGAAACAGAGTCATGATTGCAATACCCGAAGTATTCCCTCATTTACTTCAGTCACTTGCCCTGCCTCTTCCATAAAAGAAAGCATGGTTTTGCTCCTTCTCTGTTACAATCATCCGCATATTGATGAAGTATGTTTTCATGAACATATTTGACAAATTCTTTCCCATCCACCCTTCCTTACATTGAAATAAATGCAATTTTGTGCTTCAGAATTACTTATATACTCTTGACTCTCTCGTTTTTCTTTACTAATTGACGTGCTCTTCTCATATTCATAAACTTCTCTAACCATCCTACCATTTGTACAGCTATTTGGAATATCCCCCTTGCCGTCTTTATCAATATGATGTCTCCGCACATAGAATGAGCAAATCTCCCTGCGAAGACGTTCGTTGCTTTACAGTTTAGGTGAGACCAATCCATTCTGAACATGTCATTTCTATTCTAAAATAGATTCCAATTTCTCAAAAAATCCAAATCCCTCAACAACACAGTTGCTCTCCTTTAACCCTTTGTTCCTTCCCACCTGAATTTGGCATTGGGAGTAAATCAGGAAGTATTGCTTTAAAGATTTTTTTAAATATTCTGCCTCACCTAATAAGTTCGTTCTGGACTGCTTTAATCTTTCCCTAAAAACTCTCATTCCTGCAAGTATCTACAATAATGTTTGGCTACTCAATCTCACCTTTAACAACGTACTTGAAATGTTTCGAAACATTCGTAATCCTAGCACATGGAAAGCAACAAACCATCCTAATAAACGGTCACTGCCCCAGAATCTCCTGTTGACGCCCCGATAGAAATGCCCACTGATACAACAATTCTACAAAATCTTCTCAAACGCTGCTAAACATAAAAATAATTACAACTGTCCAATAATTCATTGCTCTTCCATTTTCCTCAGAAAGACTACCCTCTTCTGCTGTTCTAAAAGCTGAAAAGCATTTTGACAAAGGAATAGCCACCGGAGAATTTTGAACTACTTTCTTATCTTTCCACACATCTATATGACTGATTTACTCGATAACATTTTTTAAAAAAATCATCCAGCCATCCTCTCTGTCCCTTATATGTGACCTTAATGATATTATGCCGAAAGCAGGACTTTTTTGTGATACCTTATGTTAACTTTCATTACCTACAGAGAGTAATGTTAAAATTGAAAAATATATGCATATGCGTATCAAACATCGAAAACATATACAAAATCAACCATTTAGCTAATTGATTGAATAAAAATATTCCACTTCAATAACCTCCGAGAAGAAAGTAGTCTCCTCCGGATCTGAAAATGTGTAGGACTTTTCGGAAGGAAGGTATAACTCCTTATTTTTTTAAAAAGAAACTGATTAATTTTACAAAACAAAGAAAGCGTTCACCGTGTAATAAAAGAAACCATTTCAAACATAAATTGACTATTTCCTTTTTTTTTGTAAACCAGGCTTAAAAAGTTATTTTTAAAAATATTCGTTTGAAAGAAAATCGTGAGTTTGTTTTGCTTTTTTGATTGATTTTGAATATAAATAAAACAAAATAGAAAAAAATGTTAAATTAATAAACTATAATATCAACTGCAAAAAGGACTACAGTAAATATTTAATTGCCTGCAATCCCAGGAGCAGCTCTAAGATCCATGCTGCTGTAAGAACATTTTTTGAAACTGTTTTTAAAATCTGAAGAAAACTGGGCATATGTTTTAATACAGTGTTTCTAACTCAAGATGAACTTGCCGATATGATTTGAACTCCTGCTCTGCGTCTATATGTAGAATTTGTTTGAATCGCATCACTCCAGCTCTTTCAAACAAAATTATGAATTTGTGCCGGTCATAGACGGAAAGTTTCTTCAGCTCTGCCTATTGCAGGGAATGACACAATGAAAATTATCCAGGACCACGTAGAACACAAATGTTATGTGAAATCCACCAAAACCTAATTCAATACTAATTCGTACAAGCTAAATTAATAAAACATACAGAGGCGCAGAGTATAAAAGGAGATTTCAGCTCCAAGTACAAAATAAAAATTGTGGCTCCCTCGGAAAATAAAACCCAACTGCATCATGCTGCAAATTCACAAAATAGCAAAAGCACGAGAATGGAATTCTCAAAGTTTCTCTGTGAACAACATCTGAAGAACTGGATAAAATCAAGGCTTAGTTGTGAACTTCATAAACGATGATGATGAGAATGGGAGGGATGGAGTTTGGGGAAACTGATAAATAATGTTGTGGATGATGCAAAGATGAGCTGGTGGTTCACAGTGAGGAGGAACGCGTGATTGTACAGGAGGGAATAAACCGATTGTTCAGGTGGACAGATCACTCTCTGGTGAAATTTAATCCTGGTAAATGTGATACCTTTCTGAAGTTACAAACAAGATTGTATTCAAACTGAAGAAAGGCCAGATTTACTTGATTTCATTTTTAAGCAAAGAAAGCTGAGAGGTGCTCTTGATGGAGGTGTTTAACATCATGTGGGGTCGAGACAGGTGAACAGGAGAGCAGCTCTTCCCCTTACTCGAAGGTTCAGTAAGAAGGAGACACACTTTTAAAGTGAAAGTAGCCTCACCATTAATCTGTAAAGTGTCGGAAAACTTTCCTATTTCTAAATATATTTGGTTTTAAAATATTTCAAGATTTATATTGCCTACTGAAAAATGTGACGTTGAAGCAGAGGTTTTGTTTTGTGATCCAGGTTCCCTCTTCCTTGTGCCTCAGGTTTACAGTCGATTCATTGAAATAATACACTATTTGTCCATTCAACTCGCCATTGTGCTCAAACACAGACACATTTTCCCAACTATGATCCACAAATCAATATTTGACCGTTCCCTTGAGATGCCTAAACCTTTTTAAAGACTTATGTCCGCTTCACATTTTCCTATTTAACCTTTTCAATGTTTGTATTCTCCTACAATACATTCAAAACACTTTCCATAACATATAGATTGTGGACACTTTTGAACAGAATTGATAATGTAATATATTTACTCAATATTGAAACTATAACTTTGCAACAATGCTGACGTGTTTTGTTGTCCCATCACCAAGTTCCAGCCTGCAGTTGCACCAAATAGTCATTACATCTCAAAAGAATTTCCAAGTCTTTACTTCTGATCTAAATGTCATTTGTACCTTTATTACAAAATGGGATGTTAATTACGGACTGTCTGCCTGACTGCAACATTTTGATGCCGTTGACTTCAGGCAATTAAACATCAGGCGGGAAGATCAGGGATAGGCCAACTACGACAGGCCTGCTGTCGTAATCAACAAGGCCTGACATCAATATTTTCTGCACACTGATGTCATGTTCCCTACACACAGAGCAACCTGCATCTCCCTCAGCCAAATCCCTCGACACCTGTTACCCCAGCCACCAACGGTGAATAAAATCCAAAGAATTGTAGATGGACCAAACAAGAAAATAGAAGTTAGGAGTGGTGGTAGGAAATTCTACTGTGCAATTTCCACATTAAACACTGTCTGCCAGATATAGCAATCTGCCTCATTTTCTAAGCCTATCAGTATTCATCTGTAAACGTTTTAGCTCGTTATCTCAGCCTGTTTGAAAACCAAGGTGAATACCATTCGTGAACTTAGTTACTACACTCTGTCTCTCCTTCCAGGTCATTTGGGCAGATTGCAAACAATTGTGGTTTGAGAACTGAATCCTCACTAGTTTTTGTTCGCCAGAGAAAGACCATTTATCCTAATGCTCTGCTTTCTGTTAGTCAGCAAATCCCCCATCCAATTCAATACTTTATCCTTAACCCCTCCGATCTAACCTGCTAGATCAGTCATTTTCGCAGCACCTTATCAAATGCCTTCTGACGTTCAGATGTACAGCATTTGCTGCATCCCCGTTATCCAGATTGTGGATTACATTCTCAAAGAACTCCAGGAGGTATGCCAGGCACAACCTGCCCACCATGAAACCGTGCTGACATGGCGAATCCATCTTTATTTTTCCAAGTGTTCAGTTATTTCCTACTTTATTGTTGACTGAAGAAACTTCCCCACTACAGAGGTTAAACTCACTGGTCTATAGTTTGTGAAATTTTGCCTATCTGCACGTTATTACTTTTCCAATCCTTCATACCGTTCCAGAATCCAAAGATTTTTTTCAATATCCTAACTAACACATCCACTATTTCTGCTGTTATCTCCTTTAATATGATAGACTGCAGGCTGAGGGTCTGACCTTCCTATAATCCCATCAATGTATTTAATATCTTCTTCCTCATCATCGTACTTCCATCATGATACATTGCTGTTTTAAATTTTGGGAATAAATTATCTTGCACTGTGAAAACAGTTAAGTGTTGGTTTTACCTCTGCCATTTCTGAGTTTCCCATTATTACCTCGCCATTTCATCCTCTCAAAGTCCAACATTTCTGTTACTTTTTTTTCAACTCGGAGAGGTGTTCTTTATTATTTCTTAAGTTTTCTACTCTGTTTCCCTCGAAGCCATTTTGATTTTGTTTTTAGTAGTCGTTTGCTGACAAGTAAAGTATTTTTCTTTAATTCATTAAAGGATGAGCGTGTCGCTGGTTAGACAGAACTCATTGTCTGTCTCTAATTGCCAGAGGGCAGTTAAGCGTCAACCAAATTTGTATGGGTTGGAAGTTACATGTAGGTCAAACCAGGTAAGGATGGTGTTTTCCGGTCCTAAAGGACATTAATGAATCATATGTGTGTTCCCAACAATGAGCAATGGATTCATTACCACCAATAGACTCTTAATTCCAGGTTCCTATTGGATTTAAATTCCACCATCTGCTGTGGCGGCATTTGAACCCATGTCTCCAGAACATTATGTGGATTAGCAGTCAGCGATAATGCCACCAGACAAGAACCTTCATGGTATTGTTGACTTCCTTGTTAAGACATGGATTGCTTTTCACCTTTTTACAATTCCTCTTCCACTCAGGTTTACATTTTATTTGAGGGGGTTTGACTATCTCCTAAGTAGTTGCCACTATTCTTCAAATGTCTTGCACTTTAATCTTTCTGACATGTCCACTCAGGCCAATCCCTTCCTCAGGCCAGTAAAAGTATCATTGTCCAACCCTAAACCTCTCTTATGTGACTGTGTCTTCGGTGTTACAGTCTGAATCTGAAACTCCAACATGTTGTGGTCACTCTTTCTAAGATGATCCTGTACTACAATATGATTTATCACTCCTTCTTTACTACGTAATACCAAAGCCGTTCTCAGGTTGGTTCCACTACATGTTAATCAAAGAAATAATCCATCATGTAATAGACGAATCGTTCTTTGAGGGTCCCCTTGACAAATTGATTACTCCAGTCAATTTGCATGCTCACATTCCCAGAATCACTCTTGTGCTCTTGTCTCAAGCCATCGTTATTTCCTGGTTCATGCTATTCCCTACTTTGAAAGTAATTTGTCGTGGGGAGGGGAGGGGAGGGGTTAGTTTGTGGGCTGGAAATACTCCTACCAATAGATTTATTTCAGTCTGTTTTATTTCAAACCAGACTGATTCATCAGTTTTGTCCCACGTGCTAGTATCATTTCTTAATTCAGCCTTGACATAATCCTTAACGATTACAGGCACTCCACCTGATGTTCCTTCTTGTCTGAATACTGAGTAGCCTTGGACATTTAACACCCCAGTCCGGGCCTTCATGAAACCACGTTTCAGTCATGCCCACCATGCCGTACCTATTTATACCTTTTTGCGCTATCAGCTCATTCATTTTATCCCAAATACTGCACACATTTAGTTAGAAAACGTTTTAACAAAAGTTCTATCGATTTATCTTTCTCTTTTAATACTAATGTGCACAGGCGCTCCATCCTTATTTATTGATCCCTGATAACAGTGAGCCTATCATTTACTCCAACTTGCAACTCACATTTTTAAAGTTGTTGTGATAAGTTCCCTCAGCATGGTCATTAAAATGGCTCTGCATGTTTATTTGACAAACCTTTACGTTCTGCTCAGTTTCTGACCTGCTGCTTTGGTTCCCATCCTCCTGTATCATTAGCTTAAATCTGCACGATCACACCTCCCTTCCAGGATGGTGGGGCGGCTCCAGTTAAAGTGCACACTTTCCTTTTTGTACCGTTCCCACATACACTGAACGCGATCGGAATCATCCAAAATCAGAAACCCTCCTTCCAAACTAGCTCTTGGCTACATATTCAACTCGACTCGCTTCCTCTTCCTTGAGTCACTTCCAGATGCCTGGGGAGTAATCTCAAAAACACAACCAGGAGATCCTGCTTTTAAACTCACTCCTAACTCCCTGAAGTTTCTTATCAGGGCCTTTCAACCTTGCCCTCTTCTTACCGATGTCATTGGTGCTAATGTGAACCACGACCTCTGGCTGTTTACCTTCTCACTTCAATACGCCCTGAGCATGCTCAGAGACATTCTTGATCCTGGCACCGACCTGCCTTTGTATGAAGAAATCATAGAATCATAAAATGCCTACAGTGGAGAAACAGGCCGTTTCAAAAAGCACGTCCACGCTGACCCTTTGCAGAGGAACCCATTCTGACCCATTCCCCGACTCTGTTACTCTACATTTACCCCTGACTAATGCACCTAAGCGGCATATCGCTGACCACTGTTGGCATAACACCAAAAACCAGACCCATTCTCTACGTTATGTTGAATCAGCTTTCTCACAAGAGATACTGACAGAACTACTGAGCATTTCCAGAAAGCTCTGGTTTTGTCACCGATGTTGATTGCATATTGATAAAAACGTATGCATCACACAATTGAAAAAAAAGCTGAATTTAAACTCTCAAGACAAAACTAAATATTTGGTTGTTTAATGATCCCAGTGAATGTTCATTACATTACTGCTATTCGCTCCGTGAACATCATTTGGTCACTTTTCCAATCATGAATAAAGGAGGTTTTTTTACATTTTTTTTAGATTTCAGAAAGCTTAGAAACGTTGCACATTTACTCTTTCATGTGGGAATGTGATAATATCTCATTCTTTCATGTCATCCAATTACAGAAAATTATTCACAAAGTACATACACATGCCCAAATACACACATACCACACGCGAATGCATGCATACACACATACACACATACACACACATTCAAGCACATACACACACAAACATATGCACATGCAAGCGCACACACACACACATGCACACACATACACACAATGTAATTATTTGTCAACGTATCCTAGCAACATTGTAAGTAATTGGAATGACAATTGGAAAGAAGGATTTAGGTTAAGGAAGGAAGGAGAAAATGGGTCTTTTGGAACAGAAAAGACTAATATGTGAACTTACTAAGTTGATCAAATTGATGGAAAGCTATGCAGGGAAGATAAAAGTTATTGATATGAAGGTGTAGAGATATATGTTACATTTAAGAGAGGCTGGAAGCTGGCACAAAGTGTTCTGAAAGAAGGTAAATGCAACATTTGACCGAAATAAATAGCTGAGTTGCCATGAAAGAAACAACCAATTCAAATTCGGCCAGTTTAAAATTTTACCCCAACACACTGAAATCAAATTGAGTTCGAAAGACTTGATGACATCAAAATCAATGAAATGGTCCGAAGTTTAGAGGTGTAAAACTGGACAATTTGAACATTTATGGGGAGAACTGCCAAGGGCATCCAGAAAGATAGAGTGCGAGCCGAAGGACTTTCTGAAAGGAACCTATTTATAAGAGGTCTGCACAGCAGAACATCGAAGCCAAATGAGAAAACTCTGCAGAGGAAAATCTACAAAGGAGCATCGACAAAGCGGACTGGTTTTGATACGTGATTTTTTTTTGTAAACCTTTTTTTGTTCTGTTTTATTTGAACAGTATTGTAGAGTATGGGGTAAAAGATACGTTTAACCGAAGGATGTTCTAAATAGTTGCTTGTTTTATTATTCTCTTTGTACTTAAATAGCCAAATTGTTAATTTTACTTTAAATAGTGACCCCTGTAAATGGATCTTTGCCTCTCGAAATTTAACAAATTATGGCATAAGATGAACATTTTCTGCGTGACTGGTTTAAATTAGGAGAGGGGTTAACCCTGTGTCGTAACAGCTTGGCGTCTTTCGAGATCCAGTCTGGGATTTGAGCAGATTTGAATAGATTTGAGGGATGAAAAGAAAACAAAGAATATTTAAACATTTGCATGTTCGTGTCTGAGATCTTTAAATAAAACGTCAGTGAGACAACTTTTTAAATTCAGATGACTTGTGTTTGTTTAAATTAAAAGTGAGAGAAATGGCTGTTTAAAATGTTAAGAGGGGTTTGAAGATGATTCTCAAATTTGCCACGAGATCTTAGGAAGGAAAGATAAAGGCCAAACGTTTAGAATTAGCAAAGAAGTTAGATATGATTTAATCAAGGACAAAAGTAAAACTGAAATTGTCCGGGAAATTTCTGACATTCTAAGGTGTGTCAGAAACACATACGAATGCAGTAGAGTGAAAAAAAAATTAAATTACAATTGAGGAAAATGCAGTTTAAAGATAAACAAAGATAGAGAAAAAGAGAGAGAAGAACAGAAAGCAAGACAGAACGGAGAGAGAGAAAGAGAGGAGAAGGTTCTTAGCTGCCCAAAAATAGAGAGAATTTGAACTTGAGAAGTTGCGAGTTAGTCAGCAAAGTCACAATAAAAAGATGGAGATTAAAGGAGACGGTAGCGTCATATACAACTATGTCATTTTTTAACGTTTTAAACAAATGTAACATTTAAATGAGAAAAATGTTTATGTCTTCTTTATCTAATTTGAAAAATTGGCTTGGCATTTGGAGTGGTTCAAGGATTTTTAGGTAATGCTAGTTCGGACTGACGTGGTAGGCAGGGCGAGCGAGGTATTTTCTCCGCTGTCAAATGAGGGGTCACAAGATTCTCAAGATGTCAAACAAGCTCTTTTAAGTGCACACGAATTGGTACCAGAATCATATAGACAGCAGTACAGAAAAATAAAGAAGTAAACAGGTCAGACTTATATTGAGTTTGAAATAATTAAACATAGGCTTTTGATAGATGGATGCTTGCTTTAAAATAGATATGAGCAATGAGGCTCTAATGGAGATTACTCTGCTGAAGGAATAGGAAAACTCACTTCCAGAGATGATAAGAATTCACGTAGAGAAACAGAAAGTTCAAAATTGAGAAGGGCAGTAGAATTAGCAGATGAATACATGTTGCTGCATAAGACAAGTTTCCAACCAGAATGTTGTCTTGTGAAAGATTGCATTTGGGAGATGTGGAATGCTACACTGTAAAAGAAACAGTAGTGAATAAGAGTTTACCACAGGTTAACGAAGATGCCCAAGAGGATAGAACGAGGTGACAGGCCTCAGGAGATTTCACTGCAATAGAGTGGACACAGAAATCTACAGTGCTCGTGGATTCAGAAGGGCATTGGAAAGGCTGCCTCCACTGCCATAAGGAGGGGTATGTATGGTCACAGTGCTGATCGTTTAGAAAGGGACTATGGGAAAAGATGTGGTAAAAGAAGATAAGCCAGTGGCATTAGTCAAAGTTTTAAAGGAGACCCCAACAAGAACCGAAGAGCTGCAGGAAAATGCACAGACTAGGCAGAGGCTGGGTATGGACTTAGTACCTGATCTCTATAAAGGATTCGCCTCTGTTAATAAAATTTACTCAGAAACAACAAAGGAGGAGAAGGAGAATAAGTTATAATTTTGAGAGCTACAGGATCTAACCAGTTTCTAGTAGTAAGAGATGAGCAAATTTGCAGTATTTCTGATCCGTTACCGGGGAGTGTCATAATTTGTGTGATATATGAACAGAAATTTAGCTTTCTCTCCATAAGATCAGGTTGGAGTGCATTCTCAAGTCAGGGGAAGTAACCGTGGGAGTGACTGACAGAGTGGGAGTTCCAGGAATCCAGTCTGTTCTCGAGAATGATTTAGCAAGGTCCAAGCTTGCAGCGATACCCCTTGTTGTGCAGAAGCCCAAGAAGACCAATAAACTGAGGAGTTAAAACAGAAATATACTGGTATTTTCCCAGACCGTGAAGTAACCAGACGTCACGATCATAAGTCACAACATGAGTCACAAAACTAACACAAACTAAAGACAAGAAGAAGGAGTTAAGGTTCAGTTAGCTGACATCCTGATTGACGTAATGGTGCAGGGAAACATGAACAAACAGAGTGTCAGACAAACGTGTTTTGTCCTGAAAGGTAAGGGATTTGCAACAGGCAGGCAAGATGATAAAACATATGTATGTGGATGCGACTCTGAAAGTGAGGCAGAGATATTCCTGAGGGTTATTATCAGAAATATAGAATCCTAAGACGGAAATGGATACTACGGTAGTTTAGTGCAGAGGAGTTGCGCAGAAGTGCGCCAGATTGTGTTGTGGTAGCATAGACCTAGAGACAGGATTGTTACGGGTACGACGTGAACTACTGTGGGAGATCACTTAGGGTACGAAAGACTCAGGCTAAGGTACAAAAACATTTTTATTGACCTGGAATGCAAAAGATATGGTTAACTTCTGGCATACGTGTCATATATGATCAAGTATAGGTAGGCCACGGGCAGTAATGAAACTAGCACCTCTGTCGCCAATCCCACATTCAGAAAACCCCTCATGTGGCTTCTAAGTGAGTGTGCTCTCCGGAAAAGTAGAGGAGAGAAATAATTGGAGAAAC